>NC_056728.1:821792618-822040118 GCF_019279795.1 Protopterus annectens | reverse complement strand
ATTCATGATTCAGTGAACTGAGATTATCTGTGGTTAGTTTTAGAAGAATATGGCTTCTCAAACAACTTCACTTTGTTAATAAAATCATTATATGAAAAATCATTGGCTTATATAAAACTGGGATCTTGTCTGTCTAAATCTATTAAAATAACTAAGGGCACAAAACAAGGCTGTCCTCTTTCTCCGTTATTGTTTGCGCTAGTCATTGAACCCTTAGCAAATAATATACGTATGGATAAAAATATTGAAGGAATACAACTAGACAACAGCCTAGAGCTTAAAATTCAACTTTTTGCTGATGATATTTTAATTACCTTAAAAAATAATAATAGCAGTTTAAAAGCATTATGGGACTCAATTCAAAACTTTCAAAACTTTTCAAGTCTTAAATTTAATGAGAACAAAACAAATGTATTGCTTATAAATACTAATAAAAAAGATCTAAATAAAAATACCATAAATATATCTCTACCGATAATATAATGAAATACTTGGGAATTATAATAACTAACAACCTAGATACTACAATTGAAACAAATTATAAAGAGACCTTAAATAATATTAAAAATCTAATACAAAGATGGAATAAATTCTTCTTTTCAATGGAAGAAAGGCTTTATATAATTAAAATGATCATATTTCCAAAAAATCTTTATGTCATACAAGCTGGTTCTTTGCCACCAGCTAAATTGCACCTAAAACAATTAAATGATTCAATGGTAAGATTCCTATGGTATCCAAAAAAACCAAGGATAGCTATGAAGCATCATCTAGATGATTGGGATATAGGTGGCATAGGTTTACCAGACATAGAAATATATTTGCATTCATCCATTATTAAAACAATATCATTATGGCTAAATACAAAATATACATCAAAATGGAAGCTAGTTCATGAGAGAATCTGGTTAAAATCAGGATTTGTAGTAGCAAATAAGTATACAGATTTCATACCAAACAATTTTCTATGGCTGATGAAGGAATATATGATGATACATAAGAATAAAAATATAAGTTCCAAATACATTACTTATACATTAAAAATTTTCCAAAATCTTATTAATAGCAATCCTGATATTAAAGCATGGTCATTTCTTTTATATCCAGTAGCGCATACACAAGGTAATATAATAACATTTAATATGGAAGTAGTCAACATGCTTAAAGAAAAGGGATTAATATATTGGCATCAATTGCTAAACTCTGGAAAACCTCTGACAATAGACCAGATTAAACAGAAATTAAATATGGAAGAGAGTTCGTGGTTACATGTACAAGAATTAAGACAGTATACATTAAGCAAACAAGAAACAATGCAACCATCAATAAGACAAAATGTTCCTAACCTTATAGAACATATAATATTACTAATGAATCAACCCATTACTGGAAAGGGATACTTATCGTCTATTTATAAAATAAACAAAAAAATAAAAATGCATAATAATGACAAAATATGGAATTATTATAGATCAGTTAATGGACATGTGCCAAATTACAGAGATAAAAACTAATTCTTCTCTCTCCAAAGCAGACATCACTTTCATTACATTGGAGACTTTTTACATGGCAATTCATACACAGATCTTATGTAACCCCTCATAAAATGGAACTTATGTTTAAGAAAAATATTGGCTGCTGGAGATGTGATTTATCAATAAAAGCAGACTGGCAACATATGTTCTACAAATGCCATTTGATTAAACCATATTGGGATAAAAGAAATTATTTTCTGCAAATGGTATTCAATGATAAATTCCAGATTTCCAAATCTATTATTTTGTTTAATGCACCTGTACCCGACTGTGTGCCAAGAACAAAATATGTAATCTTATGGACTCTCCTAGCTATTGCAAGGAAGAACATTACATCAAACTGGAAATCCAAAGCTTCTCCAACTTTTAAGCAATTCATGAATATGGTGTCAGCAGTATCGCAATTGGAAATGAACACTATTAAAGGAAGAACTGAAAGAACTACATCATTATACGTAGCATGGCAAAAAGTAACTGAAATACTGGAGAATAATGACTGCAGCAGATTATAAGCAGGAAACAATTGTATAGAAAGTCAATTATATGTCAACAATAGACACCCTTGTAAATACTTTATTTTGGTTTTAATGTTTGATATCTGTTTAGAGGTTTTAGCCTACCTTTTTAAATAATTTGTAAATACTTCATTGTCATAAATAACCTGCATTCATGTTTTCTTGTTTTTGGAAATTAATAAAAATATTTAAAAAAAAAAGAAATCCCCTTTGTTTGTGGATGTGTATGTTGAGAACCACTGCAGATGTATGTGTGTGTTATGTAGGTGTGGGTGTTGTGTGAGGTATACTGATTGTGTTGACAACCTGTTTGGGGACAGATATGCAGCCTTGACAGACAGAGAGCATGGACTGCAGGTTCTTACAGTCATTGCATCTCCTCTCACACAGTGTGTTCATTGGTGGTGTGTGTAGATGGCTCTCCATCCATGTATATGTGGCAAGTGCTGCACAGTGCCAGGACACCAATAAGAACCACACTGGATCGGGAAACTGTAGGACATTGTTGAGCCATATAGTCCAGAATCTGAGGCAGGAAGGCCAGGGAGACCTGATGGGTGGGCCTACAGACCAGGTGATTACTACTACAGTAGGATGCTGACACCACAGCAGACCATGAAAACAGCCTATGAACAAGCAGCAGTAGGTGCAACAGCTACATGCAGTGCAACACCTCATAGCACATGCAGCAAGTAACATGAAACATCAGGATCAGAGGGGCAACATATGCTGTATTGTCAGTTTGTTGCCAAAACCCATAGACATACTGTGTTGATAGATGGCGGGGGTATGATGTGGGGGTTAGTGGCATATAGTGCTGGCAAAAGTGGATGTGCAGGGTCTGTACATAATGGTGAGCAATGTATACAGTCCTGTGATGTCTTCCCGTGTTCATGTCTTTCAGGTGAAATGTACAGAAGATGCAACCCAGACTTCTCAGAAGTTAAGACCACTACAATTATTGATATGCTGAGACTCCATCACTGGGTGCTGTTCTCAAGAAGCAGCCATAACCAGCAACAACATGCTGCCCTGTGGGTAGACCTGGTAACAACAGTGAATAATGTGGGACAGGAGCTATGAACATATCCAACACTGTGCTACTGATGTCATACACCATGCATGGCAAAGAGCTGCTGCTGTTGCCAGGGACCGTGATGGCACAGGGGGAGGGCCTGCTACACAACCACCACTCTCAGCTACAGAGGAGTTCCTGGCAAACCTAGTGTCAGCCACCAGCTCACAGGAAAGCATCAGTACATATGTTGTGGGGGTTGGTGGCACAGAGTCTACAGCCAAGGAGCATCCAGGTAAGCCTCCAATGGTCATCATGTTAATACTGTAGCATTCATAGTGGCAGCCTCTGCATACCTGTATACATATGTCAGGTCAATCTGCATCTGTGGTTGGGGTTTTGTAATGCACACATGTGTACACATATTATGAATGTCAGCAATTTGGGTAGTATCACAATTTGTACTGTACATGTTGATAAATGCACATATTATCCTGTATCATTGCCATATGTGTGTGTGCTGACACCTCTCTCCCACATGTCCATAGGTACTTTTGGTTTGGCTGGGGAACATCCACCTCTAGCCAGTGAGTATGAACTATCATGTTATGGGTCACCTATTCCCTAGGCATGTTAAGGGATGCCAGTTTGCCATGCACACAACTGTTAAGCATAACCATATTGCAATATGTTCCATGTTCGCTTGTGGTGGGGTTCACTGTGGTGCATCACATTGGTAATCACAGTAGCATATTTGTAGGAGCTATAACATATTCCCACATAGTTTGGTGTAGGTGTAGCTACTGTGCTATACAGGGGTGCATTATTATTGTGTACATGGGTGCACTGTGTGTTAGGTGAAGGTCCATCACATACTCTGACTTCCCATGTATCTCACAGGTGTATAGTACTAACAACATTAACTGGAAATAGCTGCACTGCATGTTGTTGAGGGCCTGTCCAGAGTGTATCTGTTGTGGTCTGATTCAGAAAGTGTGGTCTGTATAATGCCTTTGTGGCACCTCGCCTGTGTGTGTGCGTGTGTGTGTGTGTGTGTGTGTGTGTGTGTGTGTGTGTGTGTGTGTATGTGTGTGTGTGCACTTGTGTGGATCATCAAACATTATAATGCAGGAATTAATGTAGTCATGTTATCTTCCCCTCACAGGTGACCATGGGGGTTCAGAGTGTCTCCCCCTCACAACCTGATGTTGTCAGTGTCTCATTGGACACTGCTGGTGATGGTGGCCATGTGAGGCACAAGTTGGGTTGTTGGGGGCTGACTCTATCCCATTGGTTGACATCCCACTCCCAACCCCAATGTCCCTGCACATTGTCAGTATGCCCACACATACCCAGTCCCCAGCAGCCACAGATATTGGGCAGTCAGAGGGTGATGGCATCAAACAGGATAGTGTGGTGATTTTGGCATCTGAGACTGTATACACTAGCCATAGTCAGAGAGCTTTCAAGGCCCCACACAGGCAGATTGACAAGGATGCTCATAGGAGGACTGCTGCTCATCCAGCCCCTGTCAGGGGTGTCACAGCATGTGTCACCCTATGCATGTTTTGGTCTGTCATGAAGGCACAGGCACATCATGAATAGTACAACAGATGGATGCCCGGGGTCATGGATGCAACACTGCCTGGCATGCATGACTCCCTCCACAACATTGGTGATATCTTACATCATTTTGCTGATGTAGTGGATAGACAGTGAGGTGAGACATTGTCAGTCCTTAATTGTGCAATGTCTGTGCTTGAACATGTGGTGGGAGTAGGGCATTGGACATGTGGACATAGGTCAGCAGCAAGATCAACTGACAGCCCACTTGGCCGTGCACACTCACACTCCTATAGTGACAGTACCACCAGCACTAATGAAGGGAGGGTGCTGTCCACACCACAACATGGCAGGACATGGGCACATGCTCCTGGGTGATCCCATGAGGGACACAGAGCCAATAGACACCAGTCACCATCAGGAAGTAGTATCACATCTGGCCTTGGGTATGGTGGTGCGAGTGACACTCCTGACAGAGCCAGTTCCCGTGTTCATGGCTGGAGATGGTGAACTGTCCATTCTGTCATGTAAGTTCCACAGCTGTCCAACATACCCTCATGTAGGGCTAGCACATGGCTTGATTGTGTGCATGCACAAACTCACACACCACTGTCATATATAGGTCACTGACAGATGCACACAGCTCCTCTCCATGGCCTAGCTGAACAGCACCCCTCCAGACACACACACATGATGTCAACTATATGTCACAGCCTAGGCCTTTGGCAACCCCACACCACACCCTGTGCATGTGATGATACCTGTGTCACATCCCTTTTCTCCATACCATTGATGCGGGGACATGCTAATATGTGTCTGATGCACAGGGTGAATCTATTACAGGTAATAGCATTTTATAGTCTAGTAGTGTTATGCCCTGTAAGGGGCTGTCTGCTGCCAATTGTCATGTGTACGCATCAAAGTGTATGTACCATTGTGCCATGATGCTTTATTGCTGTTAGTACTGCTGACTGACTGTTGTCTGACAGACCTTATTCTGTTTCTGTTCCAGGTGTCTCTGTGTGTAAGTCATGGTGAGCTGCTGTGATTACAGAAGCTCAAGATGGAGGGGTGGCAACACAGATACCTTTTTATTGCCATGGTATGAGTGGAACAGTGTGTGAGGGACAATGGGGGCAGACAGTGTAACCTTGCATGCATACCCCTTGACACAGCAAGCTAGTCATGATACATGTCACCATGCTCCTTAGGATCACAGGTTCGTATTTACAAAGGAGGTTACTAGAGTACTTGATCTGGGTCTCTTACTTCACCCCCAACACAATCATCAATCAGCACCTGTTGGCTATGGCATTGATGGACACAGGTTAGACCCCTGGAACAGATGTTTGTTTTTTTTTCCCATCCACTCAACCTTGAAGCAGTTGATGAGGGTCTGCATGGTACTATGTTTGGCATGTTTGTGGAGTGCATTTGTGAGACAGGGCAGCCTCTGGTTGATAAACCTGTGTCTCCATCAGCTTTTTGTGCTGTGTCATATTTGATTCAGGCCTGTTGTGCCAGTAATGCACACAGAGTTATACTCTCGTATATGGGGCAGCTGTTGAAGGGCTGATCACAACATTGCCATCTAGGCATGCCACAGACACCTGTGGACAACCTGACCAATAACCAGTGGAGCAGTACTGATTAGAGGTTGTCTGCATGGAACAGGTGTTGAGGGTCATGGATGACCTATGTGGATGTTAACATAGCCTTTACAGTTTCTGCAGATGTCTGCATAGGTGCATAACAGACCAGCCATGCTCCTAATGTATTGTACCTACTGAGGACTCTTTAGAGGTAATGTCCACCTTTTGTCTAGATGTAGTCCCTTTACCTGTGTGGTGAAGCACATACAAGCCTTTTTTGACCACTGCCACTACTTGTTGCCTGAATGCAACATTGTTACCATGCTGAGTACCCATGTCTTTCATTGCAGTGTGTGTGTTTATGGGATTGCTGCTGATGTGGGAAATAGTGGGGATGTGTCCTTGCTGTATGGTATGTTGGCACTGTTGTCTGCATTCAGCTTGAGGCCAGGACCTTGGCACCATTCCATACTCACTGTATGGCCCATTGCAGTGTGTTAACAGCAGTTTGTGGCTCAGTGACAGACTGTACACTACTTACAGTTGACACAGCCTTAGGCAGTACCTACATATGTGTGTCGTGGCAGTTAGCATTCATGCCAAGATACATGTGGGTCATTGTGGGCAGCAGGTAGTCACAGGGCCTTCACATGTCTACATATTGCATGCACATGGGTGACACAGATCGTGTTTGCCACCTTATCAAATGTGAAGTGTGGGACACCTCTTGTAGTAACGTGACAGTTGGCAGGACATACCATACCCATGGCAAGTGCAACACACAGAATGTCCATTGGTTTGCTAATATGACCGTTTCTTTATGTGACATTACCTTAGCTTATGCTGTTTCTCATGACATTAAGGTGTTTCTGATGTGCAATAACTGCTCAATGCAATTAGTAGACAACTTTATGAAATTTTTGTTGTCTTACACTCTGAGGACCTCTGTATTGTTTCAGTTGTTGTCACAGGTCACACCTTGCTAAACATGGACTGCAACCTGCAGAGTGGTACAGATGGTGGCCATACCTCTCACCTCTACATATTTCTGCAGAATGTCCTGATTTTTGCCACATATTTTATTTCCATTTGTCATAATATTGTTGTTGTCTGGAAAATTGGTGGAAAATCATGAAAGACTAACATTACAGATTAATGACGGATATTTTCATGTCACAACTCGTACCCTTTGAAAAATGCATTCAAATGCACAACCTGTTCTGGTATTTACTTTTACACACACACACACACACACACACACACACACACACACACACACACACACACACACTGCTGCATGAGAACATGCATTGAAACACATATGCACACAGAGTTTCCACTTTTCAAATTAGAATACCTAACCTATCTTGTTATGTGCAATACTGACCATCATGACTATTGCATGTGCCACAGTGCCTTTATGTTAGAAAACGTGTAACTGTCCTTCTAAGGAGGATGACTTCTGTAGGGGCCCTGAGAAGGTTGGCAAAGGGGGAGTTAACAGGGTGGAACAGGCTCACAACATGGTATAGCTATTGAATACACACAGGCAAGACAGCTACAGGGGATATGCACACAGAAACACATACACTCACACAGTTGACAATAGTCAGATTAGAACACCTACTTATCTACTTCTATGTAGCATAGTGCTACATACATATCACATGCACCATGGAAATTATATGCCAGGGCCATAACTCACAACCTCTTTCAGCAATTACTCTTGAGAATGTCTTTAGGAATGGTGGGATAAACCCCTCAAAATAAGGATACTTCTCCCATATTGCTCTTACAAACCTAGACAAGTGATAGGGTAACAGGTTTTGCATCAGCATGAAGTTTCTGAAGGGTGTAACCTCTGAAGCTGACATGTCTGCCACTATTTGTGACATCAACTCTCATGGATTTGCCAGTGATTTTTTATTTATTTTATTTAACATTTGTTTATTGGGAAAGTCAGACTTGGAATGAAGCTAGTTTTCAGCTGAGGCCTGGGGAGAAATGCTCCAGACGCATGTCTTTGCAAAGTGAGAGGAAACCGGAGCACCCAGAGGAAACCCACACAAATGCAGGGAGGACATGCAGACTCCACACATAAGGCACCCCAGCCAAGAATTGAACCAGAGAACCTCTTGCTGTGAGGCAACAGCACTACCGCTGCACCACTGCTCCGTCCATGATTTGAAAGAAAACCCCATTGTTATGGGACACAGACCACATATATGTTGCAAACATCTGGACATTCCGCATACATCTATACAGATGAGTGGTATGGGCTGTAGAGTCTCAAATGGTGTATCTAAGGTCCTTTAAAGTAATGTCATGGGGAGAGGGTCAACAGCCTTAAAATGGTATAACCAGCACACACAACAGTTACAGGGGATATGCTTCACACACAAACACAGTTGGCTGTATTGAGATTCAAACCCCTACTTACCAAGTTGTATGTACTAGTGTGCTACCTACTTATTGCATGTGCCATATGCCCAAAAAGTGTCCAACAATGGATCTAAGATGGATGATGTGAATAGTCCCTGTAAAGTAATGCAATTGGGGGGTGACCAGGGTGGAACAGATCTCAAAATGGTATAACCAACACACACACACACACAAAGAATATGCTTCTCACATGCACCCAGTTGCAGTACTGAGATTATAACCCCTACCTATCTCATTGTCTGTAGTATAGTGCTACATCCTTATCATGTGTGCCATGGAGATTATATACCTACCGACTGTCCAATGGTGCATCTAAGGTGAATGACATCAGCAGACCTTGTAAAGTAGGGCAATGGGAGGTTTACTGGGTGGAAAAAGGACTCAAAATCCTTTAACCTAGAAACACACATAGTTTCCAGTGCTGAGATTAGAACCCTTACCTATCTAGTTGTATGTACTACAGTGCTATGCATTTATCACATGCACCACGGAACTTATATCGCTGAAGGGTGTCCAAAGGTGCATGACATCAGCAAGCCTTGTAAAGCAGGGCAATGGGAGGTTTACTGGGTTGAAAAAGCATCAAAGTGTTGTAACCTACAGACACATATACACAGTTGTCAGTGCTCATATTAGAACCCTTACTTATCTAGTTGCATGTACTATAGTGCTATGTACTAATTGCATGTGCCCCAGAGCTTAGATGGCTGAAGAGTGTCCAAAGGCACTTCTAAGGTGAATGACATCAGCAGTCCTTGTAAAGTAGGGCAATGGGGGGTTTACTGGGTGAAAAATGCCTCAAAATGCTTTAACCTACAAACACACACACACACACACACACACACACACACACACACACACACACACACACACACACACACACACACACACATGGTGGGGTGATGTGAGATTACAACCCCTACCTCACTACTATTATACAATGGAGCTCACCTTTGTACTGGCACGTGCCACTGGTTACAATCGGTGTGCAAATGTCTGCAGCAAGATATCACTCTATGCCTTTAAGGGTGTCGGTCTCTCTATGCCTCTCTCTCTCTGTCACTGTCTCTCTCTCTCTCTCCCTCTGTCTCTGACTGTCTATAATTGAGATATTTGTATATGTTACCTATAAATATGTATGTCTATCACACTCAACAGATGCAGATATATCACACATGTGCCACCTACAGATAGATGAGGGTAATCCTGTCTGATGGGGTGGGGAGAGACAGTTAAGCTGTACATAGCTGTCTGTACACAAAGAGATATATGGACAACACTGTTGTATAGTCTGTGAGTTCAGACATGGGCTGTAATTCTCTAAGTGTTGGAGCATTCCTAGTATGACCTTCAGTAGTAAGCATGGGACTCCATTCTAGAGCTAGCTGTACTCTGGTCCAGGATTTTTTGTGCTACAGCCAAATGGCTGATGAACCTGTGTAAACAGTCTATCACCTCAGTGATATACTGGCTGGGGATCTCCTGGCTGTATGCTATCTTTATTAACTGAGTCTATCCTGGTGTGGGTACAGAGTGCATTGGACTGCGCAGAGTTTTCCATAATATGTGTGGTATATTCTACATAACACTGTGATTTCCTGGTATGTCAGTGGCAGAGCAGTATAGAATCATGTGATGAACCACTGAGACATTTGTTTCCTGATTCCATTCACTGCAGGGAACCTATATTACTGCACAAATTGTTCTGGTGTGCACATTCTCCACTTGTCTGGCCAGTGGTTCCCCTTCCCCTTATATGTGTCTCTTTGTCTTTCTGTAGTCCAGTCACAAGCTTTGACCACAGTTGCTGCTATGTATTTGTAGTTACGGTGTAAGTGTGGTTGAAGTCATAACATGACACACAGGCTTACAGACTTCACACCTCTAACTGTACCTGTTTAGCAGGTTGTCCATCATTGTACCCCTACATCTGATGTGGTTCTTAGATGGTTTGTGTTGCAATATTATTATAAGTTTACATGTTGACTATAGCTGTCAAACTCTTACAGACTGACATCTGGACAAGCCCATATATAACAGTCAGACACAGGCCCAGACATGGGGACAGGGTGTTAATATTGCTCTTCCAAACATAGACAGTTGGTAAAATGGTTTTGTATAACTTGCATTTCCTTATGGGTATGACATCTGCTTCTCAACTGTCTATCATTGATGTTTTCACATCAACCTTTATTGTCTTGCAATGTTATGACAAGCAGAACAGATATATGAGGCATACGTGTGGACATTCTGTGACACCCTGTCATTCCAGGGGTACGGATGGTGCCCAGTGACTTGCTGTCAGTACTGACACAGTAACTTGGTAGCCATTTGCAACCTGGTACTACACTGACTTGACACAAACTGCTTTTCTTCAAAGCACTGTGTAGGTTACTCCAAGCTGTGTACTGTCCATATGTGTCGCCCCCTGTCCCTCCATTGTCCAGCTTTCCTGCAGTAACAAATATTGACTTCTGGATAATGTATACAACTCCTACCATAGGTGCAGCTGACATGTAAAATAGTTGGCATAGCTAGTCTTGAACCATGGACCCTGTCAATCACAGTCCTGTATTTAGACCACTAAGCCACAACAGCCAACAGCAAGTGCTGCTTACTTCATGACAGTATTAACCACATAAATACATAGCACATTGACCCCTGCATATTGTGGACATAGAACATGTTAGCAAGTTGATTGGGACAGCTGTGGGCATGTGTGACCTGCTGCTATTACCCTACAAATATAAATGTCACTGCATTTCTTTGGGAACACTGGTGTGCTGGGGAGAGGAGGGCATACCTCTCGACTGTACACATTTCCACAGACTGTCCAGATGTTTGCCTCATATTTTGTGTCCATTTATCATAGTATTGTGGTTGTCTTGAAAAAAATGGGCATATCATTAAAGACCAAAGTTATAAAGTAATGACAAACGTTTGAGTTTCAGACTTCTTACCCTTCAGAGACTTAATGCAACTGCAAGATCTGTTCTAATATCACTGTCTAAGTTTGCAAGAGCAATATTTCATAACTGTCCCTATTTGTGGGCCTTTGCCACACATTTCTTTATGGCTTTGTACAGATGACTTGCTATGAGAGGCTGAGAGGTGTGCATGGGACTCCAACATTGACATCCATGCACGTGATCTATGACCTCACAGTTTGTTAGTCCCCCACATATACTGCAGTGAGTTTTGGCACCTTGGGGATTACTGCATATTCTGGGGCAGCCAGTATTTGGCGGACATTTTCTGTCATTCTACATAGCTGTCAGTTGTTGGCTGCTATCCCAGTAGCCCACCCAATTCCCTTGCATACGTGCAGCAATACCATAGATATGCTTCCACAGTCTACTACTCCATTCATTTGTTGTTAAGAAGTGTGACTTGCCTTGTGCCTGCAGCAGTTGTGAGGACAGTGCTTCAGATGCACACAGTACACAGCCTATATATGGTAAGGTAAATGTAGTGTGATATGTGTGGAATCCTTTTTACTGTGTGTGCAAGTCAGAGTGAGGTGTCAGTACCTGGGTCCCTAGGGTGTCAGTGTATGTGTTATGCATTGCCTCTTTGTCAAGACCAGGGTGTATTGGGCATGCCTATGTCTGCCTATAGGGACAGGCTCAGGGAGTTCTGCCTCCAAGTCCCCCTGTGCCCGTGGGGACTTTGGCAATGGTGGGGGGCTGTGTGTCCCTTCCCTGTGATGTTCCTGCCACAGCAATTTCCACAGGATCATATTGTGTAGCATGGCAGATACTATGAACATGTGTGCACATGTGGCTGGAGAGTACTGCAGGGCTCCACCAGATATGTCAAGACAGTGGAACTGTGACTTAAGCAGCCCAAACACATGCACTATGATGTTCCTAGTTTGTGCATGTGCCTCATTATGGCATTCTTCAGTGGGTGTGTGTGCATTTCTGATGGGTGTCATCATCCACGGTTCCAGTGTGTACCCAGCATCTCCCACTAGATGGCCATATGGGATGCCCTCCTGACAAATGTCTGGTACAGCTGTGATGCAAGCCAAATGTGGGAGTTGTGATAACTGCCAGGGCTGCCAGCACACACATTGATAATAATGCCCTGGGCATTGCACATGACCTGGCAATTGATGGAGTGATACCCCTTGCAGTTGACATAGACTCTACCCTCCTCACCAGGTGGTGCTTTGATGTGCACATGAGTGCAGTCTCTTGACCCCAGTACCTCTGGGTATTGTTCTACATGGTGGAAGAGATGCATATTGGTGGTCATCTCCTCAGGGGTGCTGGGGAAATAAATGTGCTCACTGGCATGCATTAGATTAACATCCAGGAAATGGTGGAGTACCCTGGATGTGGATGCTAATGAGACCCCCATGATGTCCCTAGTAGGTCTTTAGAAAATACCTGCAGCTAGTATTCTTAAAGCTACACATACCTTTGTTTCCACTGGGATGGCTTCCCCTCAGATGGCTCTGGGTCTGAGGTGAGGGCAGCAGAGCTCGGTGAGTTCCTGTAGTATGTCCCTGTCCACCCTGTAGCGCTCTACTATTTCCAGCTCATGAAGCCCCTGAAAGGTTACCCTGGGTCTGAACACTCTTCTCCTCCTCAGTCTGGGCTGGTTGTCAGTATCATCATCATTACTGACCTCAGCCTGTAGCACGTAGAGATGTAAAAAAGCAGCAGCAGCCCCTATCATTTTCTCAGTTAAAATTCCCAAATATGTACTACAATGGTGCAGTGTATGTGGGAAAAATCAGATTGAAGGGTGTCTGCATACTTTATACTGGTGTGCTGCAGATGCAGCCTGTGTGATTGGCTGGCTATAATACATTCCACCTGTCAGCTATATTACTGAAGAGTTTGAATGGCCCAGTTTGAGTGGAAGAGAGCTTATTAGTCATTTATCACTGATTTGCTTTTCTAAGCGTTTTCTTTTTATTTTTGTTTTTTTTTTTATTTCCTCCACTTCTAAGCTTTGCACCATGCCCCACAATCCCACAGCTCCAGTGTAAACATTGCTCAACAAATTTTACCCTCCTCTGTACATGAGCATGGTTAGCTTTTCTTTAACCTGCTAAAACATGCGCAGCAGGGCTCAGTATGGCTGAGTCATCCAAGCACACCCCCTTTGCTTAGCTGTGCTTCGCTGAGTGCAAACAGGTGCCGCTAAGCTCCAATGTGCTTATCTATACCATGACACACCTCCTTTTTATGTCAGCTGTCTCTTCTGCCTACACTACCATGGTTCTAGCCCTTACACAGTTAGTACCTGCAGACACAGTGGCCCATTTTGCTATTCAATAAACTTAGCTCATTTACATACACCTTATTGCGTATACCCTAGATACTGCACTACACTGGAGCCTATGTCCTTAGCAACCACTATAACCTGCCATTGTATGACTCTGCACGCTGGTCAGTATAATAGGAAAATTCAATATAGCTTTAAATGTCATATTTTACAATTTTAATCTTTTTTTTTTTTTTTTTGCAAACTAACATGTTTGCAAGTTGCTGTGCACTGCTTAAATGTGGCATATGTAATAAAAAAAGTTAAATTTTTCAATAATTGCATCAATTTTAAATGTCAATGGCCATAGTTTTGGCCATTTGCATGCCTACTGCACCTAAAAAATGCCTTTGGCCTGTCACAGCCCCTGTTTTGTTTTTACATTCTGGTACACGGTTATAAACCGCATACATTTTTCCTGTAGACATGGCACCTACACAGATTCCTTTCTGCTTCCTGGATCGCAAAATCACCTCATCTGCATGTTTTTTACCAGCAGATGAGGTGATTTGCATTCCGCAGACAGCTCCATGTCCAAACATTGTCGGGATGCTTGTGCAAGCCCCGAGCCTTGTCTCCTGGATCACTCAGTGGCCATGTTCCATGTTCAAGCCTTATCACTATTCCTACATGGAATTTGGATCCATGTAAGCTTTACTGAATTACCTTCTATGTTTATAACATATTATATAACATGTATACAATAGCTGTTTATGAATGTATTTTTCCTGTTGAGAATGTAATGAACTGATTCCCTCCTACATTCAAGCTGATGCAGTAATGAAACATATGTGAGGAGCACTGAATATGCGTGTTAGAAATGTAATGCTGGCACACTGTGTCAATAAATGTAATATAGATTCCAAGAAGATAATGGTGACAAAATTATAATTTCTTGTGAACAAAATATATGTATTTGTTGATCTAGAGCCTTAAGTAAGAAAAATCTGGTTAAACCACTTGTCATATTATCTACATTTTTTTACAGTATTTGTTTCCAGCTGGTCATAAGTATATTACTTTACAGAAAGGCAAATGATGGTTAGATACCAGTGGAATCCTCTCAAGAGTCTGCCTAGGGGCCACTCATTTTAACATCTTTTTCAAATGTCAAAAGTTTTCAGCTCACTAAATATGCAGATGACTGCATATTTGGGAGCATCACTCTTAACCCAACTAACACCACCTTCTTTCAGGTAACACTTAACATTATGCACAAATGGTGAAACTGAAATTATCTCCCCTTCAGTATTAGAAAAATGCAGCATTCTGTCATTTGGCAAACCTCACCATACCAAATTTATACATTTATGAGTAACAACTTAAAGTTGACAAAACAGTAAAAGACTTTGAAGTTCATTGTAGATGATGATCTTCCATTTGATACCATTTTAACCAATATTGCAAATCATGTGGAGTTGAAAACCTGATCCCTTAAGGGGTTGAAAGCTGCACTAAGGCAATTGAGCCCTTTATAAAGCTCTTATCAGACAAATTATGGAATACTGTACACTGTCCTGCAACCCAGCCACACACCATCTGGTGCAATTTGGGAAAATATTAAAGAACATATAAACAATAGTAAGTAAGTGGTCATACGGATAGTAAGATGACTAGCATATAGACCTTTAAGTAGATACACTTAAAAGTTCTTGCCATGCTTTAAAAGAACTTAATAGTAACCACCACCCAAATTAAGCAGATCAGTGTTAATCTGAAATAATTCTTCAGCAGCCAGTCATGTTGCAGCAATCGGATCTATTCACAAGCAGGGAATAGCAGCATCTTGAAAATCACAAAAGCAAATCTAGACAATAGCAGGCTATGATTACTAGAAAAAAGCATAAAACTTAGCAGTTTGTAATCCCTAAGCTTTGGATGTTCACTGGTTCATAGGTGTTTACTAGGCTAATGACCGCAAGGGACTTCTTAATCCTAGCCAAACTGTACAACAAAAGGAAGAAACTGTTGCAAAAGAGAGTAAAATCCCATGAGTGGAGGAGCTCCCTGGTCAGCCTCAGTAAGAAGCTGAGATCCCTTATAAGATCCTCCAAAGCTAGCTATGAAAACAAAAAATCCACTAATTCTAAGGACAACCACAAAGCATTCTATAGCTATGTCAACAATCTCGATGGCAACACCCAGATCTGCTCTAAGTTACAGCTCAAAGGCACGAAAATTACAGAACCAACTGATATTGCCAACATCCTGGCAGATAGGTTCAGTGCTAACTTTACCCCCCCACACACCCCCTAAAGAGCCCATATCTATACAGGAAGAATGCAGAGTCCATGTAATCACAACTATGCAGGTAAAAGCTGCACTCTCTAAAGCCAAAAAACACAGCATCCATGGGACGGGACAACATCCCAGGGTGCGTTTTACATGAACTTCAGAACGAACTGGCTCCCCACTTAAGCACCATGTTCAATAATAGCCTCACATCAGGCTTTGTTCCCACTGAATGGCACACAGCAACAGTTATCCCACTCCACAAAGGGGGAGCCACCACTGATCCCGGGAACTATCGACCTATACGTCTGACGAGCCTGGTCTGCAAGGTTATGGAACGTATCATCATGGAACTCATAAACAAAGACATTGGTAACCTCCAAACTCTGGATCTCACCCAGTTTGGGTTTGTGAAAGGCAGATCATGCCTGCTGAACCTGATCGACTTCTTTGAGGCAGTCATCAAAGCCGAAATGAAGGTAAGGTGGTTCACACAGCATATCTTGACCTCGCCAAGGCTTTTGACACCATCCCCCATTCTGGAATTATAGCTAAACTCACTAAACTAGGTATAAATCCCTACGTCACAAGATGGGGTGCCAACTGGCTTACTGATAGAACCCACACTGTAAAAGCTGCAGACTCCAAATCTGACCTCAAAGCAGTGACAAGTGGAGTACCACAGGGTTCCGTCCTGGGACCTCTCCTGTTTGGTATCTACTTCTCTGAAGTACAGGCTAATGCAGAAGGCCTCTGGCTAACAAAGTTCACAGATGACTGCAAACTAGGAGCCATAGTCAAGTCCCCAAATGATGTGGACATCCTACAGAAGGTCGCAGAGACAGATGCCTGGTGTCAGAGCCATGGCCACAAGCTCAATGCCAAAAATTGCAGTGTCATCCCCTTTGGTAAAAACTCTGTACCCATGAACTACCACATAGGCAGCAATCTACTTAACACCGAATGTGTGATAAGAGACCTTGGGACCCAGGTGGACAGTAGTCTCTCCTTTGATAGTCACATCACCACAGTAGTTAGGAAGTCCTTCTACGTGGCACACCTCATCATAAAAGGGTTCTCATCCAGGAAAAAAGAGGTCATTGTTCCCCTCTACTCGACACTCATTAGACCCATTATAGAGTACAATGCCCCTTTTGGAATGTACCTTACAAGACATCTGCAGCAGGTGGAAAGGCCACAGAAGTACCTCACAAAGAGGATTACTGGCCTCAAACAAATGCCTTACACTGACCGCCTCAAAAAATTCCAACTTTACTCCGTAGCATATCACCTACTCCAAGGTGATCTCTGCCTAACATATAAAGCTATGTCAAACCCGGAGTTGTTGGACATGCTACACCTAAAGAAATCCCAATCCCTCTGAGCTACATGCTCTAGGGACCTAAACCTTGTCACCACAATAAACAGGACTTGCTGGAGGGATAGATTCCTGTCCCAGAGACTTCCCATACTCTGGAACAGGCTACCCATCTATGCCAAGCAAAGTTCTTCATTAGCACTCTTCAAGAAAAATTTTGATGAGTGGCGTAAGCCAGGGAACCTTGTTGGCTAGGCTTACGTAGGCCCTTGGGCTGATAGCCTAGTACCTACCTATGAACCTATGAACCTAATCCTAAATCTCTGACAAGTTCTGGTACCCTTGATAAGTATAACCAGAGGCTTGGGAGGTGAAACATTTACAAGCAGGCCTGGAAGATGAACCATTTACAGGTTGTCTGTGTCCATTAGAGACACAGGTGCCAAGCCATGGATGAATTTCTTGTTCGCCATCTAATTGTCCAAGTCACACTTGAATTGGGGATACATACCCATCTCTCCAGCAGGTCCTATTTATATCGCAGGCAAGGTTTTTAAGTTTTTAGAATGAGTAATCCTGGTGCTATTTGTTTTTTGAATATGCAGTAGGTCAGCCAGAGTTGGGTCTGAAAATGCCCTGTATGTCAGGCATAAATTTCACCTCAACAGCCAGTAGGAGGCAGAATACAGGGATAAGGCCTTCAGGTGTTCTGCACAGGACATTCTACTTATGCCCTGTATTCTTTTAGTGAGGAACCTCTGTAGATGTTCCAATTGTTGGATATGCCTGGTTAGGTATATACCAAAGGGGGCATTGTACTCAATGATAGGTCTGATGAATGCCAAATACAGTGGAACCACGATTTCCTTGGACCTGGATGCCATAACTTTGTTTATAAGTTGTGTAACACAGAATGATTTTCTCACTACTGTAGACGTGTGATGGTCAAAGGCTAGATTACTGTATATGTGTATCCCTAAGTCCCTGACTACTGCATCAACTCTAAGGGGTATGTTGCCAATATGATAGTTACCAGGGGTGGATGATTTCCCAAAGGAATAATATTATGCATTTCTTGGCATTTAGTTTTAGACCATGGCTGTGACACCTGCTGTTTGTCTGCACCAGACCTTCCTGGAGAACATTTGTGTCAGTGTGGGATTCAATGACAGCTCCAAATTTACAATCATCTGAAATTTTAGTCAGCCAGAGACCACCAACTTTGAACTTGACTTCAGACAAGAAAATTCAAAAAAGGAGGGGTCCAAAAACCAATCCCTGAGGGACTTCACTTGTGACTGGTCTATTTGTAGAGGTAAACTACCCAATTCTAACTTCATGGGTCCTGTCTGTGAGCCAGTTTACTATCCAATGGGTGACATACAGGTTTGTACCTAACCTCTTGAGTTTGTCAACAATGCCCACTTGGGGTGTTGTGTCAAATGCCTTGGCCAGGTCAAGATAGGCAGTGTGTGAACCATTTTTCTCTCATCCATTGCTTTGGTGACCTTCTCAAAGAAGTCCATCTCGTTCAGTAGGATGACCTGCCCTTGACAAAACAAAACAGGGTTGGGTCCAGTGTTTGGAGGTTTACTATATCATTATTGATCATTTGCATGATAATTCTTTCCATGGCTTTGCATATATGCCTAGTGAGACTTATTGGTCTGTAGTTTTCATGGTCTGTAGATGGCCCACATTTGTGGAGAGGGATGACTGTTGCTGTTCTGCTTTCATAGGGCATGAAGCCTGTTTGAAGGCTGCACTTAAATAGCAATTCCAGAGGGCCTGATAGGTCATGTTCCCTGCTATTTAGAAGGCATCCTGTGATATTGTCTGGACCCATTGATGCAGTGTCCTTGGCCTTAGAGAGAGCATTAAGGACCTGTTCCCTACTGATAGCAGGAGAGTTACATTTCTTGATGGAAGATTGGTGGGAGGGGTAAAGCTGGAGCTGAATTTATTGGCCGGTAGGTTTGCTATATCTTCTGGCTCAGCATGGGTGGCTCCATTTACAATGAGCTCTGCACAGAATTGTGTATTGCCTTTGAGGTAGCGGACATAGCTAAAGAATGCCTTGTGGTTGTTCTTGGCCAGGGAGACCAAATTTACCTCAAATGTGGCTTATGTAGACTTTATTTGTCCTCTGAGTTGTTTGTTTAGTTTGATGAGAGTGCTTTTATCCTGCTGGCTGCTATACCTCTTATTTTTTCCCCATGATGTTCTTCCTTCTATTATACAGGGTGGCTTGTTCTTTGAGTTAGTTCTCTACTTCTTCCTGGTAGGGTTAGCTGCTTTTATTCAACTATTGACATGTTTGCATAGTATTTCTGTGAACAGTTCTGCATAGGCAGCAGTGTTCTCATAGTTTCATAGTTTCATAGTTTAGTGCTAGGCTATCTGCCCTGGGGCATTTGTAAGCCTAGCCATAGTGATGTGGCTTTCGCCATCCCATGAAATGGTACAAAAATGCACAGAATATATTTAGAATACTGTGCTTCTGTCTAGTAGTGACACAGTGAAGGTCCCCTTATATAATAGAATTAGTTTACTGTGCCCCTGTCTAGTAGTGACACAGATGTGACCCCTGGGGTAAACTTACGATCTCCCATCCACTCATCAAGATTTCTCTTGAAGAGAGTTAGTGAGGGGCTCTGCCTAACATGAACTGGGATTCTGTTCCAGAGCATGAGAAGCCTCTGAGTTATGAATCTATCCCTCCAGCATGTCCTAGTCATACTTGTGCCGAGGTTTATGTCTTTAGCTCTCGTGGTTCTGATGGATTTGGATTTTTTGAGGTGGAGCATGTCCATCAGTTCCTGATTGGACATGGCCTTGTATGTCAGGCACAGATCACCTCTGAGCAGATGGTATGCTACTGAATAGAGCTGGAGTTTCTTTAGTCTGGCAGAATAAGACATATGTTGGAGACCCTTGATCCTCTTGGTGAGGTACTTTTGTGGTCTCTCCAGCTGTGGCAAATGCCGGGTGAGGTACATACCAAATGGGGCATTGTACTCAATCATGGGTCTGATGAGGGAGGAGTATAGGGGTACAATGACATCCTTGGATCTGGATGTGAATCCCTTCATGATAAGGTGTGCAAGGTAGAATGTCTTTCTAACCACTTTGGCAATGTGGGTGTCAAATGAGAGGTCACTGTCGACATGGGTCCCTAGGTCTCTGATTACTTTTTCCGTACTCAGTGGGTTGCTGTCTATGTGATAATTTGTGGGTACTTTGTTTTTCCCAAAGGGGATGACTATACATTTTTTGGCATTTAGTTTAAGGCCATGACTCCGGCACCAGTTGTCCGTTTCTGTGAGGCCTTTTTGTAGGATGTATGTATCCGCTGGTGTATCGACTATGGCGCCTAGTTTGCAGTCATCTGCGAACTTTGTCAGCCACAACCCTCCCATGTTTGCTTTAACATCTGAGAAATAAATGCCTAATAAGAGGGGTCCCACGACAGATCCCTGTGGGACACCACTTGTGACTGGCTTTGAGTCTGAAATTGCTCCAGCGATTTTAACTTTATGGGTTCTGTCCTTTAGCCAGTTTGCAACCCATCTAGTGACATAAGGGTTTACATTTAAGCTGTTGAGTTTATCTATGATGCCTGAGTGGGGTATTGTGTTGAAGGCCTTAGCCAAGTCTAGGTAGGCTGTATGGACTGCTTTGCCCTCATCAATGGCTCTAGTGACTGTTTCAAAAAAGTCAACCAGGTTCAAAAGGCAGGATCTGCCCTTTACAAAGCCAAACTGGGTTGGATCAAGTGTCTGTAGGTCCCCAATGTCTCTGTTTATGAGTTCCATAATGATTCTTTCCATAGCTTTGCAGACCAGGCTGGTTAAGCTTATGGGGCGGTAGTTCCCAGCGTCTGTAGAGGTACTCCCTTTGTGGAGTGGGACCACTGTTGCTGTACGCCAGTGTTCAGGTACATATCCTGTAGTAAGGCTAAGGTTAAATAGCATTTTTATGTGCAGGTTTAGCTCCTCTTGGAGTTCATGTAGCATGCAACCTGGGATACCGTCAGGTCCCATTGATGCTGTGTTTTTAGCTTTGCTGAGGGCAGCTCTCACCTGGACATCTGAGATGACAGGGAGATCACATTCAGCTGGGATAAGTATTTCTTCTTTTGGGGGTGAGGGAGGGGAGAAATTTGCACTGAACCTGTCAGCCAGAATGTTGGCAATATCAGTGGGTTCAGTGTATTTTTTGTTGTTGTGAACTAACTCTGAGCATATCTGAGGGTTTCTGCCCAGGTTTCTGACATAGCTGAAGAAGGCTTTGTGGTTATCTTTAGTGTCCTTAGCGATTTTTCTCTCAAAGTTGGCTTTGGATGTTTTTATTAGAGAACGTAGTTTTCTGCTAGTGTTGATCAGAGATGTCTTCCCTTTATGGGATTTTGCTCTGTCGTGCAGTAGCTTCCTTCTTTTGTTATACAATTTGTTAATGGCTGAGGTCCACCAGACAGGATGCTTGCCTTTGGTGGAGAGGGACTTGGATTTATTTGGGATTGCATGATCCATGCATTCTTGGAGATGTCCATAGAAAGCATTTGTGAAGGATTCAGCATTGTGGGATGTGGTATCCACTGGCCCAGTGGGCTTAAAGGATACCATCCCAGTCTTAAGAAGAGTGAAGTCTGCTTTTGAGAAGTTTTTCACTGTGGTCTTTTGTGCTGGGGGTGGAGGTGGGATATGTATATCCAGGGTGATTAGTTTGTGGTCAGATCTCACTAGTGAGGGATATACCTCCGGTGTGGAGCATTTTGTCCCCATGTTTGTGATGATCAGGTCTAGTATATTATCTCCCCTAGTGGGAGAGGTGACTAGTTGTTCCAGTGCATTTGAATTTATGAATTCCAGGAACCTTTGGGCTAGGGTGTTAGGGCTAGAATAATGTAACCAATCTATGTTAGGGTAGTTGAAGTCTCCCAGTATGATGGTATTTTGTGATACATTCATATCCTCCAATGTCTTCAGGAAGGCTGAGTGGGGTTCCTGAGATTGGGAGGGTGGTCTGTAACATGCTACCAGTTGTATAGCAGTTTTGCCTATGGTTGGTTGCACCTGTATGGTCTCCGATGCTTCATGTGTTGCTACTAACCTGGAGGTGTGGGTGTCCTTGATGAATATGGACACTCCCCCTCCCTTTGTGGTTCGGCCCGGGTTTTGGGGCCGAAAAGCATGATGCGAGGTATAGCCTGGTAGCACTGGTGATACTCTCAGGAACCTTGAACCAGGTTTCAGTTACTGCACAGACGTCGATGTTCTCCATAGTGAGGAGTGCATCGAGTGCCTGCATCTTGAGATTTAGACTTCTGGCGTTGAGCAGCATTACCCTTAGTTTTTTTTCCATTTTTGTTTTCTAAGGAGGTGGGTTTGTCTTTTGAGCCTTGCCTAAAAAAGGCACTATGGGGGTGGCAAGAGCCTTAGCCAATATCCGGAAGCCCAGTGGTGACAGGTGCAAGCCGTCCCTTGTGAAGCAGCGTGGCTTGTCCAACATGTCATCCCAAGCAGACAGACATTGGATCCCCTTAGAATGGCACCAGTGCTTGAGCCAATTATTAAAGCTGATCATCTTGTCTTTGTATTGTGGCATCATTCTTGGTGAGGGCAAGATGCTGCTCAGGGTCAGGGTCATACCAGCCTGAGCTACATAATCAGAGAGCTCTTCTATGTCTCTTTTCATGTAGTCCAGGGAGGTACATTTCAGGTCATTCACGCCAGCATAGACAATGACGGAGTCATATTTGTACTTGCTTTGGAGTGACCTGAGTGCGTGTGTTATGTGGCAGATCCTAGCTCCCGATAGGCAGCTCACAGTCACCCTTTCCTTGTTCAGCCTGGTAAGCAGGACATCAGTGTGTCTGACTATAGAGTCACCTATTACTAGTGTATCAGGCATGGTGTTTGGCCTTAAGGGCTGTGATTGATAGACACACTGATTTATTGAAGTATGTGTTGCATGTGTTTTGTTTTGAGGTGGTGGATTTTTGGATGTCTGCTTTGGGAGCCTCTGTTGTTTTGGTAAGTTTTTTATTAGAGCCTCTGAGTATGTCTTTGTGTTTTTATGTGTTTGGTTTGCAGTTGTGGTAGGTCTATGTGGGACTGGGTTTGTTGTGTATGTGGTTACCATCTCCTCCTGTCTGGTCATGTCAGCCCTGAGTTGAGAAAGTTCAGCCTCCAGTTTGGCTATATAGTTGCATCTCTCACATGTATTTGTGTTTGTTGGGAGGAGGAGAGGGTTGTCTGTGTACATGAGACAATTGTAGCATTGTCTCAAGATACCCAGATTAACCAGCTGAACTGGAGAGGACGCCAGTAATCTACCACTCAACATGCTAGAACAGTATAAGGGAGTGCTGTGCCTTTAAGGGAAGTGGATATTCACAGGGGTGGTAGGTGGATGTAGTGCTTACTTAGTATGAGAGTGCTTACTTAGTAGAGAAGTTTTGAGAACAAGTGCTAGGCTTATAATAATAGCGAGTAGTCTGATTATACTAAGAGTAGAGCTTCCTTAAGGGAAAATTTGAAGAGCAGACTTGGCGGAGCCAGAAGAAGTTTAACCGTGTTTAACCAGGACTGCGCTATGTGCACAATCGTGCAAAGCCGTGCAAATGCGGATTTTAAACAGGGAACTTCAAAAGAGCTAGAAATGGTCCAAAACAACCAATTACTACAGCTCTTGTGCTGAGGTCACTTCCTACAGGGACAGGTAGGCTGCTCAAGGCTCCCCACTCCCACTTGTGAGCAAAGAAACTTCCTTCTATCCAAGTAAGGTAATGGACAACACAGGAACTACACCACAGCCCAGAATACAGCAAAGCCTGTAAACTGGTCTAAACTAGTCGAGGAGGCGGAAAACAAGGATTTTTTTTTGTTTTTTTTTTTTTGTTTTTAGATAGAAAACACACAGAAAATGCAGAAACAGTAATAAATCAGTTACACAGGCTAGCACACTTTAGTGGGCAGCCTCAACAGTTAAATTAAACAAACAACAAACAAACTTTCAATCTATTTCCACTAAAATGTAACTTTAAGTGCAGATATTAAATAATGCAGCAAACAGCTAAAAAAACAGTTTAAGCTTGTTTAGGGTAAGCTAGAGAAGGTATTTCAAATAAAAAAACAGCAAAGATACTTAAATCCAGAAAGTAGTCGCTTTTCTGAGTTCTCTGTAGCTAGGACCACTCTGCAGGACCACGAAGGGCTTGTCTGAGTAGTATAGCCAGAAAAAAACGCCCAGAGGCGGATTTTAAACAGGGAACTACAAAATAGCTAGAAATGGTCCAAAACAACCAGTTACTACAGCTCTTGTGCTGAGGTCACTTTCTACAGGGACAGGTAGGCTGTTCAAGGCTCCCCACTCCCACTGGTGAGCAAAGAAACTTCATTCTATCCAAGTAAGGTAATGGACAACACAGGAACTACACCACAGCCCAGAATACAGCAAAGCCTGTAAACTGGTCTAAACTAGTCGAGGAGAGGCGGGAAAACAATGAATATTTTTTTTTGTTTGTTTTTAGATAGAAAACACAGAAAATGCAGAAACAGTAATAAATCAGTTACACAGGCTAGCACACTTTAGTGGGCACCCTCAACAGTTAAATTAAACAAACAACAAACAAACTTTCGATCTATTTCGACTAAAATGTAACTTTAAGTACAGATATTAAATAATGCAGCAAACAGCTAAAAAACAGTTTAAGCTTGTTTAGGGTAAGCTAGAGAAGGTATTTCAAGTAAAAAAACAGCAAAGATACTTAAATCCAGAAAGTAGTCGCTTTTCTGATTTCTCTGTAGCTAGGACCACTCTGCAGGACCACAAGGAGCTTGTCTGAGTAGTATAGCCAGAAAAAAACGCCCAGAGGCGGATTTTAAACAGGGAACTTCAAAAGAGCTAGAAATGGTCCAAAACAACCAGTTACTACAGCTCTTGTGCTGAGATCACTTCCTACAGGGACAGGTAGGCTGCTCAAGGCTCCCCACTCCCACTGGTGAGCAAAGAAACTTCCTTCTATCCAAGTAAGGTAATGGACAACACAGGAACTACACCACAGCCCAGAATACAGCAAAGCCTGTAAACTAGTCTAAACTAGTCGAGGAGAGGTGGGAAAACAAGGATTTTTTTTTTTTTTTTTTTTTTTTTTTAGATAGAAAATACACAGAAAATGCAGAAACAGTAATAAATCAGTTACACAGGCTAGCACACTTTAGTGGGCAGCTTCAACAGTTAAATTAAACAAACAACAAACAAACTTTCGATCTATTTCGACTAAAATGTAACTTTAAGTGCAGATATTAAATAATGCAGCAAACAGCTAAAAAAACAGTTTAAGCTTGTTTAGGGTAAGCTAGAGAAGGTATTTCAAGTAAAAAACAGCAAAGATACTTAAATCCAGAAAGTAGTCACTTTTCTGAGTTCTCTGTAGCTAGGACCACTCTGCAGGACCACGAGGAGCTTGTCTGAGTAGTATAGCCAGAAAAAAACACCCAGAGGCGGATTTTAAACAGGAAACTTCAAAAGAGCTAGAAATGGTCCAAAACAACCAATTACTACAGCTCTTGTGCTGAGGTCACTTCCTACAGGGACAGGTAGGCTGCTCAAGGCTCCCCACTCCCACTGGTGAGCAAAGAAACTTCATTCTATCCAAGTAAGGTAATGGACAACACAGGAAATACACCACAGCCCAGAATACAGCAAAGCCTGTAAACTGGTCTAAACTAGTCGAGGAGAGGTGGGAAAACAAGGATTATTTTTTTGTTTTTTTGTTTTGTTTTTAGATAGAAAACACACAGAAAATGCAGAAACATTAATAAATCAGTTACACAGGCTAGCACACTTTAGTGGGCAACCTCAACAGTTAAATTAAACAAACAGCAAACAAACTTTTGATCTATTTCAACTAAAATGTAACTTTAAATGCAGATATTAAATAATGCAGCAAACAGCTAAAAAACAGTTTAAGTTTGTTTAGGGTAAGCTAGAGAAGGTATTTCAAGTAAAAAAACAGCAAAGATACTTAAATCCAGAAAGTAGTCACTTTTCTGAGTTCTCTGTAGCTAGGACCACTCTGCAGGACCACGAGGAGCTTGTCTGAGTAGTATAGCCAGAAAAAAACACCCAGAGGCGGATTTTAAACAGGGAACTTCAAAAGAGCTAGAAATGGTCCAAAACAACCAATTACTACAGCTCTTTATAGGGGCTTGAAATTTTGTCAGGTTATCACTTAATAGCAGGAAGTTAGCCTTAGAATAGCTTGTGAATATTCTGGGTTTTGCTGGGGGACCAGGTTTTATTTTTACTTAAAAGGAGAACATTTTGTGGTATGACCATACGAGGGAAGACATTAGACTAGGCGGTGTGCAGTACTCTTCTATCTTAGGACCAGATCCAATATGGTTGCACCCCTGGTTGGTGTATTGACAATCTGGTCCAGGGACTTTGTGTTTACAAAATACAGGAATCTCTGTGCCTGTATGTTTGGTGTCATATAGGATTCCCAGTTAATAGTGGGATAATTAAAGTTGCCCATGAATATAGTATTGGGTTGGATGATAAGTGTTTCCAATAAGTTTAAATACATAGTATTGGTCTCCTGGGTCATAGAGGGTGACCTATCGCTTGCAAAGAAGTGGTATTAGATTTTGCCTATGGTTATTTGAACATGGAGCAGCTCAAGTGCATCATCCTGTTTGACCAGCCTTCAGGTATGTTTATTTTTAATGTAAATCAAGACACCTTAGTCTCTGTCTGTGTAGTAGCTGGTCTAGATGTGTGGAAGGCATTATAACCTTGTACTGTCGGTGTGCTCTCCATGGCTTTAAACCATGTCTCAGTGACCACACAGACATCAGCATTCTCCAGGGGTGAAGAGAGCTTCAAGAGAGTTGAGTTTTTTGTTTAGACTCTTGGTATTGAGCAGTGAATACCTTTAGATTTTCTTGGTTTTGATTTGCTATGTTGGAAGTACTTACAGTTTGGCATTGCCTGAAAAAGGCACTATAGGGGAAGACAAAGTTTTAGCTATTATTCAAAAGCCTAGAAGGAAGAGATGCATACCATCTCTGGCAAAACAGCATGGTCTGTTGACTATCTCCTTCCATGCTGACAAATATTGCACCTCCTTAGAATGTCACCAGAATAAAGTCAATCATCTTTTGTTCATATTGTAGCATCATCCTTGGAGAATGTCAAATGCTGCTCAGTGCTAGACTCATACCAGCTTGGGACACATATTCCAAGAGCTCCATGATGTCTCTCTTCATACAGTCTAGGGAGGTACATCTTAGGTCATTTACACCCGCATGGAGTATGACTGAGTCATACTGGTATTTGTGGTCCAATAACCTGAGTCCATGCATAATGAGGTGGATCCTAGCCCCCTGATAAACAACTGACCATGACTTTTTCCTTACTCAGACTGGTGAAAGGGGCATCAGTGTATCTCACAATCGAGTCTCCAATGACTAGAATGTTGGACTGTGTGGGGGTGCTTGTCCCATGGGCTTAGAAATAGAGACTCCATGAAATGTGGCTGTATGTGTTGATGTGGGTGTTGTTTTGAAAGAGTGCATGTGGGGCTGCTGAGGGTATTTGTTATGTGTACTTCATCTAGGAGGTCTTTGGGGTTTAGGTAGTTTACATTTGTGGGACTATATGTCTGCTTTGAATTGTGCCTGATGTGGGCAGCATGTGTACTATTGGCAATCTTATTAACGTTATGAGTACTTTTATGTAAGAACTTTGCCTCCAGTGACATTGTGTAAATTAATTTCTCACATACTATATTAGTTTGTTTGAGAATTAAATGGTTGTCAGTAAACATGAGGCAATTTCTATATTGCGTCAGGATGCCCATATCCACCAAGCTGCTAACGGAGACAGTGTAAAAGTTCATATCCATGGCAACAGACCCTTTTTATTGATTAGACAGTTTGAGTGAGAATATAAAACAATGTCAGGAGTATATGGTTTGTAACTCTGGGAACAGTACTTGTCACAGCAAGATAGTTGTCCTGTGTACAACTAAATATTGGTGAAATTTTAATTGTGCTTTTGCAGGAAAATTTTCTCTCAAGGTGTCTGTGCCTATACAGGGCATTGGCCAACACTTGAGGGGAAACTAATCTGTAGACCCTGAAAATTTAAAGATGAAGAATTTAGGCAAATATTCTGAAGTTAGAAAAAAATCGAACAGTACTTGCTGAAAACAAAGAATTTTCTCCTCAAGAATAATGAAAGGAGGGGAGTTGCATGAATGGCTACTGCCTGGATACTACTAGTACTGGTCTCACCACAGCTTCACTCTGCTGGGATATAATGCTCCTTTGCTTTTTCCCTCACAGAAGCAAAACATTAACACCAATCACAAGATGAGAAGCAGGCCACAACCTATTTGGTGATCCACATTCTTGTCCCAGATTATGCAAGGGTCTGTAGGCTTGTTGTAGCCTTTTCCTGGTAGCTGCCTTGAATAGCAACCAGGCCAATAAGGAACATCAAGCACAGGCACTCAATGCCCAACCAGAAAAAGTCAGGAATTGGTGCACTCTTCTCCTTCTCTCACCAGAAGCAGAATATAAGCACAAATTCCAAGCTGCCACCTATGAGGCAGTTATTAGGCTTTCCAGTGATCAGCAGTCTCCAGGAAATAATGCCCCTATGGTCCTTCTCTCAACAGGAGAAAACAGAAGTGCTAATCCTAAGATGGCTACTGAGAGGCAGAATGTGGTGTCTCCAATAACTGGTGGTCTTGCAATAGATGTTGCAGATTTTAAAGGTAAGATGAAAAAAACATAGGTTACTATTACAAGTACTGCAGTACTGCAGTGTGTACTAAGCAGTTAGATATGAAAGAGGGGGTAAATTAAGATATAGCTGCCTAAGTGGGGAGCCATTAATTTTAAAAGAGCAAGATAGATTGAAATGGGGTAGGCACTTTGCATTCTGGTTCTATGGAATACTGATTTCACAAAATGATCATTTTGTGCTTATAACATCCAAAGAAATGGGAGAGGGAAGGAAAT
The DNA here is from genome assembly GCF_019279795.1 of Protopterus annectens. Lineage (NCBI taxonomy): Eukaryota > Metazoa > Chordata > Ceratodontiformes > Protopteridae > Protopterus > Protopterus annectens. Next base: position 822,010,588 of record NC_056728.1, on the reverse strand, counting down.
ATGTGGTCAGATTAACATAAGGGGCAGGCAACTATAAAGACAGTTGTGTGGGACGGTAGGAAAAAGTTCTGTAAAAAACTTCTCTGTGACTCAGAAGAGACACACTTCTGGTCTCTTACCTAGTTTTAATATGCAATAAAAGCAGAATAAAAGTTGAACACTGGGGAGGAATTCAATAAAGCCTACACAGACTTATTTTACATGTAGGCATAGTGGCACGGTGCTTACAAAGAACTAAGCAGATGTGCTATCCAGTAAACGGAGCTGAGGAGCGCAGAAGAGTGTGTTAACACAGAAGTGTCCATGGCATGCAGATCACCTCATAAGCAGGTGAAATGCATGCAAATGAGGGTGGTGGAGTGATCCAGTAAGCAGATAGGCAGTCATGTAAACCCTGTGTTGGTGTCCGTAATGTACACGGAAAAATTCTGCATACAGGATGTAAAAATGACACCAGGGGCTGTAAAAGTGTACTTAGAGTGTCAGAAATAGCATAGTGGACACAGATATGTGCAAATCTACCCACCATGTGTCCAAAATCATATGGAAAATAATGTCAACTAATTTTATTTTTTTTAATACCCTGGTTATGTTTGCACTGTGCTGTGCAGTGCACAAACATACCGTTATGGAAAAAAATATAAAAAGAGTGTAAAAAACAGAATTTGTGAGTTTGTAACAGTAATGCATTATAGGAACCTGTGTGGAGTATGTACAATGTTACACAGCTGTGGTTGCTAACAAGGCAGGGCCTGGAGCCATGTAGTTTCCAGGTTCTGTGCACGGATCTCTATGCAAATGAGGTGGGGTTACTGAATAGCACAAATGGGTATCTGTGTCCGCAGATCCCATCCTTGTAGGCACAGAACCATGTTGGTGTCCACAGAAGAGGTAGCTGACATCAAACAGGGGTCTGTTTGACTGCTTATAAGCTCATTGGAGCTCTGCGGTGCCTGTCTGAGTGGTGTGCCTTTGAGCTGAGCAGAGGTGCATGTACACTGACTGCTAAGATGTGTTTACTTCTGAGGTGTGTGTTTTGTCATGTTTGCACGTGTTTGCATTGCATGCCACCGTGTTGAGCATGAACTTCCATGGGGTTGTCTCTATGGACTGATAAGCTATTTTTATCTTTGTGGTGCAGGTTTGCGAGGTGAGTAGCAGTGCTCAGCAAGAAAGGCAGTCAAAAAAAAATTTGGTTGAGAAAGCCAATGATAAACTAATTACTGATGAGCCCTGTTTCACTTAAACTAGGACCATTAAAACCTCTTAATGATGTACTTGGCAGGTGGAATGCATCATAGCTAGCCAATCACACAGGCTACACCTACAGCAGCGCACTATAACGTATGCATACATCCTACAATCTGATTTTTCCCCATACTCTGCACCATTGGAGTACAGACTTGGGAATTTTAACTGAGAGCATGCTAAGGGCTGCTGCAAGTCTGCTACATATGTATGTGCTATATGCTCAGGTCAATGCAGTTGATGCTGATGCTGACCATAGGCCTACACTGAGAGGGAGAAGAGTGTTCAGGCTCAGGGTAACCTACCAGGAGCTACATTAGCTGTAGATTGTAGAGCACTACACGTTGGACAGGGACATACTACAAGAACTCACTGAGCTCTAACGACCTCAACTCAGACCCAGAGCCAGCAGAAGGGAATACATCTCAGTGGAATCAAAGGTATGTGTAGCCCTTAGGATATTAGCTGCAGGTACTTTCCAAAGACCAACTGGGGACATGGTGAGAGTCTCACAGACATCTGCTTCCAGGGTACTCCACCAGTTCCTGGATGCCATGCTAACACATGCCAGTGAGCACATTAGTTTTCCCCACACCCCTGAGGAGAAAGCCAGCAGTATGCAACTCTTGTACCATATAGCACACTATTCTGAGGTACTCGGTGCCATAGATTACACTCATGCACACATCAATGCAAAACCTGGTGAGGAGGGTAAGAGCTACATCAACTGTAAGGGGTACCACTCCATTAACTGCCAGGTCATGTGCAATGCTCAGGGCATTATCCTGAATGTGTGTACTGGGAGCCCTGGTAGTTATCATGACTCTCATATCTAGCACGCATCACAGCTGTACCAGATGTTTGCTAGGGGGGACATCCCACACAGCCATTTACTGGGGGATGCTGGCTATGCACTGGAATTTTGGATGATGACACCCATCAGAAATGCGTATATACCTACTGAAGAATGTCATAATGAGGTACACTTACAAACTAGGAACATCATAGAGTATGTGTTCTGACTGTTGAAGTCACGGTTCTGGTGCCTCAGTATATCTGGTGGAGCCCTACAGTACTCTCCAGCCATATATGAACAGATGTTCACAGTATGTGCCATGCTGCACAATATCATTCTGCAGAAACAGCTACAGCAGGATCAGCAAAGGGAAGGGATACACAGCCCCCATCAGTACCTTGGTCACCACAGCCACACCCACAGGGGGACTCAGAGGAGAAACCCCCAGAGGCTTTCCCTGTAGGCAGACGTAGGTGTGCCCAGTATGCCCTGGCCTTGACCAAGAAACAACACATAGCACATCCACTGACAACCTAGGGCCCTAGGGCCTGGCACCTTATTCTGACTCAAACACATATTAGAAAAAATTATGCCAGCCAGACCACACAACCTGTACCTCACCATCTGTTGGCTGTGGACTGCATGCATCAGACAGAGTTAGCCCCAAACTACAGGTCTGTCAACTGCTGCATTTGCAAGGTAAGTCACTCTCCTATACACCACTTGTAAGGGATACTACAATATGGTAACATATGTATGGATCTGCCACTTGGATGCAAGGGAATATAGTGGGCTATATATAGTGTGCTACTGGGCTACTTGCAGGGATTTATAGTGGGCTACTGGGCTACTTGTACAGATCTAACAGCCATGTGAGACAGCAGGTACTCTGTTCACTAGTATGTGCCCTATAATATCCACTAGGTTACATGGCTGGAAACTCCATGACATTCAAGGGAGAGGCCAAACAGTGGGGTCACAGGACAGTCACATGACTGTGCCAGCAGGGCTAGTTGTCCCCACCCCAAACAAATCAGTGTTCCCATACAACTGCTGTAACAGTAAGTCTGCAATGATATACCAACAAACCAGACAATTCCTGTATGTTGTTAATAGTGTGAGGAATGAAACAACTCTGTCTGGTGGCTGGTGTGGTTCACTGGGCCAGGGACAGTAACATGGGTGATAGTGTTGATGGTTTGACTATGGTAGCATCCAACATTTCTGCATGTGAGGTACTCATATGGTGGTATTCCCACAGACTGTCATAACCCATCAATCTGTTACTGCAACTAAGTTGGACAAAGCCAGACTGAATGGGGGAACAAAGACCATATCTACAGACAGACATTAAATACGTTCTGAGTAGCCTACCAGGTGGCTAGTATAAAAACAGACTGCAACAGGTCAGATTAGCTGTGTGATGTAAAGGGCATCACTAAAATATGTCAGCAGTTACAACAATTCAGTGACTGCTGTTTACAGTATAGTACCGGAAAACCACAAATGTATGAGAAGCAGAACAGACATATGGGGTGACATGCTGGAGATTCTGCAAAAACATGTACAGGAAAAGGAATGAAGATTGTAACCCTGTGTGGGGTGTTACATCATGTACCCCAGTCACATCATACCTCTTAACCTCTTAGAGCAAGACATCTGCCCAAAGCCATGAATAAAAGTGGGACCAAGGTCCACAAATAGGGACAGGATTTAAATATTTGCTCTTACAAACATAGAATGTCGATAGAATAACAGGTCTTGCATTACCATGAATCTCTGGATGTGTATGGAGCCTGAAACTCAAATGTATGTCATTATTTATTGACTTCAATCTTCACTGATTTGCCACTAATTTGCAAGAAAATCACAATGTTATGTAAAACAGACCAAACATATGAGGCAAAATGCTGGACAGTCTGTAAAGCTCTGTACAGTTCTGAGGTTTAAGTCACATATTAAGGTCAGCAAACAGCCAGGGGATGCCTTGAACAATATTAGGGAAGTGCAGTACTGTGGTAAGAGGTGCAACAGCCAATGGCTTGCATCACACATAATCTGGGACTGGAGTACAGGTAGCTCTAGCCTGGAGTCACCTTGTAAGCACTGACAGTCACACTGGGCATGCTCCTACACTCAGCTAACTTGACCCCAAGTCTGTCGCCTCTACCACCCAAAGATCTGCTATGTGGAAATATGTCGGTACATACATACAGCTACGTATACATATCTGTCTCTCCCTAGCCCCCTCACACTTGATGAGTGTATCTATAAGTATGTGGCAAATATATATATGATAACAAGATGTATATATAACTATATAAAGTACAATGATGCATAGACTCTCCACATATATCTACATAACACATTTACATAACGTACACACACAACGACATTTAAGGAGACATCCCTGTCATACACATTTATATAGATATGGGTGGGGATGTAGGAATGTCCCCACATACTCCGTAATGCTAGGGTTATCTGCACTTACACATCACAACAGTTGTCCAATGGAACCAGGCCAAGGCTGCAACAGTACATAATTCACTCACCCACAGACTGCTGTGCCAGGGAACTGTCACCCTGTAGACAAACACAGGTACACAGGTGGTGTAATGTACAATGGGTGCAATACATGCAGTGGATAGGCCATATTGTCCCTGGCCACATGTCCGCCTATCAAACTGCAAACAGACTGCTAGGTGTACACACAGAGCAGAGATGTTATCAAGTATCCCACCCTAGGACACTAGCTACAATAACAGTACCAAGCAGTATCACTCTCCAGGCCACATATCCTGTCTAATGCAAGGCCAGTTTACATACTGCACAAGTACTGTGCCTGCATCAACAGACATAACATGTGGCACGTGCAATAAGTGCTGTAGTGTCATGGGCACCAAAACCATAGAGCATGGGGGGGAGGGGAGCCCCCCCCCCCCAGATTTGCAGATCACCTCTGTCCCTTTCAGTTTTGCAAGCAGTTTCATTTGCTGCAATGACATCAGCACATTTCCAGCCATTATGTGCAAGTGGGACATTCAGAAGCTGCTGCAGAGTTTGCTTCCAGCTTGTTACTTACGAGCTGCTGCAGAATGGTGTTTGTTGTGTCTGGACCATGAGTTAATTACAGAGTGGAGCAGGGACTATCAGAGTGAGCACACTAATGTGCAGAGCAGCAAGGAAAGTGGTGTGTGTGTAGAAATGCCCCCAGCAGGGTACATCTGGTGGCTAGAGGTACTCAGGCTCAAACCCTGTATCTTGGGTACAGGAAAAAAGAACCTAAAGTCCCTAGCCACCATCACTTTTGAAGTTATGCCTCACATTTTCATTTTTGTTCTGTCTGGTTTGCAGGAGTGGTAAAACAAAAACTTTTATTCTAGCAATTTTCTAAAGTTATAAAATCAGTATTTGAAATGTGTCCCTATTTTGGGGCTGTATTCCCGCATTATTGGCTTTGTTCTGTATTTATGTGCTAAGAGGTTGAGAGCTATGGTGAGAAGGGAGAACTGAATTCACTAAATTATATGATAGCCATTTAAGTTTGTCTTCCTGTCTTTCAAGAAGCTGCTGGTTTAGTTTAGTGGTATGCTGCTCTGACAGTAGTGCATAGTGTTCTGGGTTCAAGACTTGAAAGTGAAATGCATGGTGGTAACAATGTTTTATGCAAGCAACTTTCCAAAATTATATTTCTAAGGTTATAAAATCAGTATTTGAAATGCATCCCTGTTTTGGGGCTGTTTTCCCCCATTATTGGCTTTGTTCTGTATTTATGTGCTAAGAGGTTGAAAGCTATGGTGAGAAGTGAAAACTGAATTCACTAAATGATATGATAGCCATTTAAGTTTGTCTCCCTATCTTTCAAGAAATTGCTGGTTTAGTTTAGGGGTATGTTGCTCTCACTATAGTGCATAGTATTCTGGGTTCAAGACTTGGTAGAGAAATGCATGGTGGTAATAATGTTTTATGCAAGCAACTTTCCAAAATTATACACGCAATGTTTAAAATGTGTCGCTAGTTTTTGGCCTTTTGCTCCCCCCACCCCCCCCCCCATTGAAAATAACTTCAAGAAGCTGTGCCACATGCCTATGGTTTACAGTCTACTGTGATTCTGTATTTATATATTGTGAGTAGAAGTAGACTGTTATCATGGAAATGTTCTGAATAGGGCAGTTTTGTCATTATTGGTGCATGCATTTTGCTTCATAGCCTACTGGGAAAATGTTCAAACAATAAATTTAAAATGCAGTTGTGTGTGGAAGTAGACCTTTATGATGGAAACGTTCTGAATAGGGCAGTTTTGTCATTATTGGTTAATGCATTTTTTGTTTCCTGGAAAAAAGTTTAAACAATAAATTTAAAATGCGCTCTAACTTAAGTCTAACAAGTGTGCTGTATTCTACAAGGAATATAATTTAATACAATCAGGAAGGTGAATCAAGGAATGCATACATGTATGCATGACCCTAAAAATGTGTTTGAAAACAGCCCAGAGGAAAGTGTGAAAAGCTCAAAATCTTGAGCAAATTTTAAGCTTTACTCTTGTTACCAAAGCAATGGATAAAGGTAAAACAGTTCACACCACATTACCTTGACCTGGCCAAGCCTTTTGAGACAATCCCCTACTCAGGTGTAATACAAAAGATGAATAATGTAAGAGCAAACACTTACATCACCAGCTGCATTGCCAACTTGGCTCACAGGATGCAGGAGATCAAAACAGAGGAAGAGACCAGTCACCAATGGAGTCCCCCATGGTTCGGTGCTGAGACTTTTTCTGTTTGGCATATACATCTCAAAAGTAAAAGGAAATACCAAAGAGCTTTGGCCAGCTAAGTTTGAGATGAGTGCAAGCTAGGAGAAGTTATTGAATCTCCAAATGACTTAACCATCATGCAGGAAGGTTTGTCCCAAATAATAACTGGTGTCAAAATCATGACAATGCCCTCTGAGAACTGATCCAATTGTTTGGCATTTGGGAACTGTGTGTACAGTGACCTAATGTTTGACCAACATGTGCCCAGAGTCATAAACCATTTCTATATTGCACAGTTTATAAACAAATTGATTGTGACTAGATCTAGAGATGATGTTGTCCCCCTTTACAAAGTTCTTATTATGTCAATCATTTTGTATAATGCCCACTTTGGCATGTATCTGTCCAGCCCCATGCAACAATTGGAATACCTTCAGAGATACCTTACTAAAAGGATACAAGTCCTAAACAATAGGTCTTGCATGGACCACCTCAAAGATTTATTACTATACTCAGTATCCAACAGAGTGCTTAGAGGTGACATGTCTGGCATACAAAGCATCCTCTGACATAATACAGATGGGCCTACTGAACATCAGCAAGTCAAATGGCATCAGAAATACTCAGTCCAGGTATCTAAAATGAATGTTGTGGAGAGATGGATATATATCACATAGGCTACCACTGTTCAGGAACAGACTATCCATAAAAATAAAGCAAAGCTTATCCATCCATATTCAAATGCAACTTGGATCTAAGTATGGGTAATAGAAAATGTACTCCAGGATTTCCCTTCATGCCACAAATGGATAGAGGCAGTTCCTAAATGCTGCATCTGTTACATGGTCCCCTCAAATTATCTATGGTATGACCAAAGTTGTTCTCACTAGGGCTAATATACTACTATCAGCCATGGGGATAGATAAGACCAATCAGAAAATGTTAATTCAAGCAGCAAAAAAGAATTGGCTAAGTTTAAAATGTCCTCCAAGTGAACCTATGTTGTGGTAGCAAATAGTTATAAAAAATTACCCTTTTTAGTTCACTAAGTGCCCATGTCACCCTCCACCCCTCCCCAGTCTTTAACAGCTTCTGGCAACTATGTGTAGTGTGTAATACAAGATATGTAGGGGTTCTAATCTCACATCATCCAACTGTGTGTGTGTGTGTGTGTATATATCCATATACCCACTTACAGCACTATGGACATGCCCATATGGGCTATCTTCATGCAATGGTATGCATTTTATGGCCCTGTGACTGGCTGCTGGCCTCTTAATTCCCTCCTCTACAAGGCCTGCTGATGTCATCCACCTTAAGAGCACTGGCTGACAATCTAATAACAGATAAACTCCATGGCACATGCAATAAGTACTACAAGCTATCATGTGTATTAATGGATAGGAAGGGGCTCTAATCTCTCATCATCTAACTCTGTGCATGTATCAGTTTATCTTCTCATAGCACTATGGACATACCCATATGGTCTAACTCTGTGCAATGGTATGCATTTTATGGCCCTGTGATTGGCTGCTGGCCTCTAAATTCTCTTCTCTACAAGGCCCCGTAATATCACACACCTTAAGAGCACTGGCTGACAATCTTATAGCAGATGAACTTCATGGCACATGCAATAAGTACTGCAAGCTATAGTGCATATTAATAGATAGGTAGGGATTTTAATCTCACAGCATCCAACTTGTGTGTGTATAAATATATCCTCTTGCAGTACTAGAGACATGCCCATCTGTCCTATCTCTGTGCAGTGGTATGCATTTTATGGCCCTGTGACTGACTGCTGGCCTCTAAATTCCCTTCTCCACAAGGCCTGCTAATATCATCCACCTTAAGAGCACTGGCTGATAATCTAATAGCAGATGAACTCCATGACACATGCAATAAGTACTGCAAGCTATAGTGAGTATTACTAGATAGGTAGGGATTCTAATCTCACAGCATCCAACTTGTGTGTGTGTGTGTGTGTGTGTGTGTGTGTGTGTGTGTGTGTGTGTGTGTGTGTGTGTGTGTGTGTGTGTGTGTGTGTGTGTGTGTAAATATATCCCCTTGCAGTACTAGAGACATGCCCATCTGTCCTATCTCTGTGCAATGGTTATGCATTTTATGGCCCTGTGATGAGCTGCTGGCCCTAAATTTCCTTCATTTACATAAGCATAATTGATGTCCGCCACCATCCAGATTTGTACTTGCAGAATATCCAAGTGACACTTATCAAGGGTAGCACACCTTGTCACATGGTATGAAAGCATGATGATGCTAACTGTCCCCATTCTCCCTGACACACTATTCTACACATATGCACCTAGGGAGTCATGCAAGTAAAGTGGCATACCTTGCTGATGTCATATTTCTGCTGAGCTACCTTGTCATCCTGTACTGCTTTATTGCCACCATGTGTCTATAGTTAACCACTTAGACTCCTGAGACAAAAACATACACAGGTCCAAGACACACATGTCATTCTACAACACTATCACCAGTGTACCATCAGGCAACAAAGATACACAAAGTTTGATGTGTAGTGATGACACATGTCAGCATACAGAACCTGTCATGGCCCACAACATCTGCCATGGCATAACACTACTGCACTACACAAACACATGTAAACTAATATAGTCACCCTGTACATCAGACACATATTTGCAGGTCCCTCCATCGATGACACATATAGCAGTGATGTGACACAGGTATCAGCATATGCACAGGGTATGGTGTGGGGGTGCCAGAGGCCTAGGCTGTGCCAAACAGTTGACAGCATGTATGTCCGTTGGTGACCTGCATGAGATGTGGTGTTGGAGTGTGTGTGTGTGTGTGTGTGTGTGTACATGGTCAAACCCAGTGCTAGCCCTACACATGTGTCTGGTGAACAGCTGTGGACTCTACATGGTAGAGTGGACAGTTCACCATCTCCAGCCATGAAAACTGGAACTGGCTTCACCAGGAGTAGCACTGGCACCACCATGCCCATGGTCAGATATGGTGCTAGTACCTGATGGTGACTGCTGTCTTCTGGGCCTGTGTCTCCCACGGGACAACCCAAGACCACATGCCCATGGCCCGCCATGTCATGGTGAGGATGGCACATTTCCCTCTGTAGCTCTGGAGGTACTGCCACTATAGAAGCATGAGTGTGCATGTCCACGTGGACTCAGCAGATGGTGTTGCTGGTCTATGTCTGTGTGTCCGATACCCAACTCTAACCAAATGTTTCAGCACAAGCAATGTGCGGTCACAGACAGACACTGTTTCAGCCCACCACATGTCCACTACATCAGTGAACCAATCCGGGATGTCACCAATGCGTTGAAGGCAGTCATGGATGTGAGACTGTGCTGCATCCATAACCTAAGCATCCATCTGGTGTTACATTCAGAATGTGCCTGTGCCTCCATGATGGCCTGAAACATGAAGCAAGTGACCCATGATGTGACACATGATACAGGTGATGGATGAGCAGCAGTTCTCTTTTGAGCACCCCTGTCAATCTGCCTGTGTGGGACCTCACCCTCTCTCTGGCAATGGCCAGTCTACACTCACTGACACCATAGTTGTCACACTGTCCTGTACAATGTCATCACCCTCTGACTGTCCAATATATGTGGCCTCTGGGGACTGGGTATATGTGGACATACTGACTGTTTTTGGGAACAATGGAGGCAGAGGAGGAATGTCTCCCTTTGGGCAGATTCAGCCCCCAACAACCCCACCTGTGCCTCTGTATGGGCACCATCATCATCTGAGTCTGATGAGACACTGACATCAGGTTGTGAGGGGGACAGAAGCCAACCACCCTTTCACCTGTGAGAAGCAAGACAAAACAGTACATTACTACCTGCACTATTATATATGGTAATCCACACAGATGCATACAGATGAGGATCCACGACTGCATTACACTTGCCACATCTTCTCATCTCTGCTCTCATGCACAACAGACAAACTCACAACAGCATGCATAGACAAATCAGGCCCTCTGTAACATGCACTTCAGCTACATCCAGTTAATGCTGACAGTACAATACACCTGTGAGGTATGCAATATGACAATGTATATAATAGTACTACACATAACACCCAGTACACCTATCCTGTAAATGATATTCCAGTTGTATGATCACTGCCTCAGGTATGTACCATCTCTCTATTGTGTTTGAACAGGCATCTTGGAGTAATTGCCTTATGTATAGCATGCTGCATATTCACAAATAACTATAAGTGCAAATGAGTTAATGTTTGTAAAAATACACACCTGTGATTACCCAGGCTATGCACTGTAGACTGGAACATACAAATAGTCTACTCTGGCTAAGCACAACAGTTGTATGTAGGGTGAAATGGGAACCCTTAACTTTCTTAGGGTATATATGATCATTAAAACAATAGTATCACTGGACCATGGGCGTCAGCCACACCTGACGGACCTATGAAAAGGTGAGGGAGGGGTATTGTCAGCATCAGCAAATGTTGCAGTTCTACAAGGTAATACAAGCATATATCCACATGTACAGTAGCTACTGTGATAATGGCTATATTACTGACATGAGTATGCGTGCACAACTGTGTATAAAACCTAACCCCACCTAATGTAGATAGACTTGACACCCATGTGCTGGTATGTACAGCCTGCCACAATGACTGATACAGTATTACACTGGTGAACACAGTAAGCTTACCTGGATGCTCCTCTTCTGTGGACGCTGTGGCACCCACCTGCAGGATGTATGGTGTGATGGATGACTGTGAGCTGTTGGTTGATCCTAGGTTCACCACAAATTCATCTGTGGCCAAGAGTGGTTGTTCCATCACAGGCCCTCCACCCCTGGCAGCACGATCCCTGGCAACAGCAGCTGCCCTTTGATGTGCAGTATTCACCATGTCTGTGGCCCGGTGTCGGACCTGTTCATAGGTCCTGTCCAGTTGGCTGATCTGATTGACAGTTTGCACAAGGTCTGCCCACAATGCTGCCTGCTGTTCACAATTGTAACAAGCCCTGCTAAGCAAGTGGTGATGGTGGTGCCTGAGGCCACCCAGTATTGTGTCATTCTCTGCAGTTGTGAATGGTGTCTGTCTCCTGCAATACATGGATCCTGAAAGATAATAAGAGGGGAACACATTACAGGACCAGATATGTGGACTTCCACTGTGTACAGATCCTTCATGCCCATAATGGCCTGCACTAGCCACTGCTCCCTCACACGTCATATCCCACAGTCTGGAACTACACAAATGTGTGGATATCACTGAGATAGTAGCAATAGTGGGTTATGTCCCTGTGTGCAGAGACAGATTCTGATGTATGTCCCTACACCCATCACTGCAGTCTACTGTAGTGTGTCCCCTATGGACAAAGTCCCACTAATATGTCATATGGCCACTGTCAGACAAATAACAGTGTGCTATTACAACTATATGGGGACAGTCCAGCAACACCAGTGTACCAAAAATGACAAAAAGAAATGCAAACCTGCTGTAGTATATGTCCCCCTGTAGGTATCATACCTCTCAATTATACAGATGTTTGCAGAATGTCAAGATTTTTGTCTCACACACGTGGTCCTATTCAGACAAACCTGTGGATGTCTGACAAATGGATGGCCAATCACTGATGGTTGATGTCAGAATATAGTCAGATTCTGACTTTCACACATCATACCCCTCAGAAAACAGTTATACTACAGTAATATGTGTTAGTCTACTCACGTTCTTACATTGTATGGGCAATATATATACTTTGTCACTGAGTTTGGCCCTTTGGCTTACCATTAATTATGGCTTTTTCTTGATTTCTTGCTGTAGGAGGTTGAAGGGTATGTTAGGCATAGCTCTCAACCAAACTGGGACACATGTCAATGACACAGAGACGTAGCCAGAGTACAACAGGGACATTCAGGGACACTTTTACATTGCTAGAAGTATGTTTGTGACACATTCACAGAATGAGAGGAGGTGACATGCAGAACATCATGTTACAGGAGTGTACACCCTTAGTTATTGTCACTATGTGCTATGTGTAATCCAGTAGCTTTCTTACAACAGCCGACCATTGTGGGAGGGATTGACAGGGACAGAGCTGAGATGTGATGGAAAGCAGGGACAGGTGTCAGGCATGCCAGTAGGTGTAGGACAGCAGAGTATCAATGACATCTCAATGCTATAGATCTACGACAAATCTACTGCTGTACACCCTCCATCCTCCCATCTGCATCCCATTATATGGAGACATCTATTACATACCTGGTGGAGTGCAGTATTCCTTTTTTGAATCTTTCCTCTGGAACAGCTTGTAACATACACTGTCTGTGTCCCTAAAATCTCATACAGACCTGTTCCCCAGCACCAGTTGCTTGCCTTTTGAAGGTAATGCCCATTAGCAGGTAATTGCCTCTGCACCAATCAGTGGCTCAGAGTTGCTAATTACAGCCAAAACAGCTGAATTGCAGTATCAGTAGCCAATGACATGCCACCACAGTGCAATATATAAGGCCATCATGTAGGCTTTGGCCACTTTCTTACTGTTTGAGATGGACATTAGTGAAGTGCGGAGACTACAACATCACAGAGGGGAGGTACAGCGACTGTCCACTGTAGAGACTTATGAAGTATGTGCACAGTTTTGCCTCATATGTTTGGTCAGTGTCCCATAACATTGCAGTCATCTGGCAATTCACTGGCAAACATTGTGGGTTGATGTTAGTAAGGGAAGAGAGATGTGAGTGCCACACTTCATACCCATCAGAATACGCATGCTAATATAGTAGCTGTTATTCTATCAACCTACTATCTTTGTAGGGGCAAACTGTTGAACATGTCCCTATCTCGGGCTCTTTGCCCTCCACAGTAAGTATGGCTGTGTCTGGATCCCTTGCTCTAGGGGGTTGGGAGGTATTGTAGATCTGTAGCAGCTACCTTTACATACAGCTGTGTATGCTACAGGCTGCAGCTACTGCTGCAGCCTACAACACATGGGGAGTTTGGTAACACTTTGTTATACAGCAAGCTGTACATGTAACTGCGGCAGCTGTGTCAGGACTGTTGTTACAGCAGAGACAGGGTAAGGGGATTCTATACAGTCCAACTGGTGCATGTGCATAAGGTACGCCTGTTATGCAACAGCATAAATAACAGCGTGATAGGCAACATATAATTAGGTGATATGGATATATGCATTGTGTCTCTGCATGCAGGCCTTTATTTTGCAAAACTGGGTAGCAGTTAATTAAATAACAGTAAACAGTGGGGATTCAGACTGCAAGACGGTCATTACTTGCTGTCTGCACAATAATGTAATTGAAGTGCATCACAACACTGGAATCGAACCCAGGACTACGTGTGGCAAAATGTACTATATAGAAGGCATTTAACAGACTGAGCTCCTGAGACACTGTAAAAAAAGTCTATGTATTTGCAAGATATATGTATACATGTATAGACTGTGACAGACATTTCTACATCCATGAGTATGTGCGTGGCTTTATATGGTTGTATTTCTGTACCAGGGTCCCAGTTGTACATGTACTGTGCCTCAGCTGCCTTAGTAGGTGTCTTTCCATAAGTTGCTGATAAGAGGCCACATATACCTGCTATCACAATCCTCACGTACATCCATTGGTATGCCTTTGGCTGTCCACTGGTGTATTATTGCACCAGGGTCCAAGGTACACTCCTATTTTTCCCATTCCTTTTATATATCATTTACATGATTAATGACAGCAGGTAGCAGTCAGTATGTATTGCTGGAAACACCAGTGTAACCTAAAGCCTGTGTAGCATGGTGGGTTAATGCACTGTGCGATAGTTGAGAGGGGCCCAGGTTTCTTTATGTTAAATTCATTTTATTCATTGTTGTTACAACTAATATTTGGGTTCTTGAATTTGCCTAGGAAGTTAATATGGGAGTTGGTTCTACCACTTTAAATAGTTAATTAATGGACAATGGAATGTAATTAAAGGTGGGGTAAGATGTATATTTGTGGCTGGGTATGTTAGTTCAGTTTGTTCTGATGAAGTCCCATATTTTATGGGAAGAAAGCACTTAAAACTTTGAAGTTTTTACTGGCAATGTTTTTATTCTCATTTGTATCCATTTGTATTTTGAATAAACAGATTCAACTACTGCAGCTGTTCCAGTTTTGTGGGGACTATTTGGCAGTCTTCCCAGGTTTCAGACTACATGTGAATAACACTGATATAGACATTAAAGCTCATTTAAGCAGTGTGGTGCACTGCATAAACCCAAACTAAAAAAAATATAAAGAAAAAGGGGGTAGGGATGTGTAGGAAAGAACCATAGCTATCCATTTCTTGCACAGCAACAGCTGTGTATTTTGACAGATTTTGTTGATGAATTTGGACTCTCAAACCCCAGAGAGAGAGAGAGCAAGAGAGAGGGGTGAGGACAAGATAAATGTGTTGTCAAGCCAATTGGACTATACTAGTTCTATCTAGTGGACACCCGTGCAAAATGAAGACCTACGTGTAACATGATTTTTTTTTTTTTTTTTTTTTTTTTTGTGGGACAAGTGTTCATTTTTTTTTTTTAGGAGACAGTGGAATGTTAGGGAAGGGACATAGGTACATGTGGGGAGGTCAGTTGGGTAGAAGAGGATGCAATAGTAGACAGACAAGGCAGACAAAACAGCAAACAGGGATGGTGTATGACACATGAGGGGGTAAACACCTTGGATAGGGGGGGTGCTATGGAATCAGAAATGCATGTGCCTCCAGATGGCAGCAGCGTGACTGAGATCCCCACCCATCGGCAGTCAGCACTGCTCCTTCACTGCCCCAAAGGTGGTTGTGCTGTAGACTGGGCACCAGGG
The DNA here is from genome assembly GCF_019279795.1 of Protopterus annectens. NCBI lineage: Eukaryota > Metazoa > Chordata > Ceratodontiformes > Protopteridae > Protopterus > Protopterus annectens. Next base: position 821,994,945 of record NC_056728.1, on the reverse strand, counting down.
CCAGCCTGCCCCACCAGGTTGGCCAGTATGCCCACAATCTGGCACAGGTGACATTCATAGCTCCGATGAACAATCCTTAGTACCATGGCTGATAGTTGCTGCTGGATGATTACTGCACCTTTGCCACTGCTCCCACGGGGAGGCAGAACCTCATCCCCTGAGGCAGTTCCACCCGTACTGGTGGTGCAGGGGCAGCAGAGGAGGCACCACCGGCCTGGGTCCCAGACATGCCAGGACCTGGTGTCATGCCCAGTTGGGGTAGGGTAGGTAGATCACCAGAAACCGGGCTACCCTGACATGGTGTGGTGATGGAGGTGTAGCAATAAGTATAGGATAGTTATGAACAAAACATATTCATAATACCAGCATGCCAGAACAGTGGAAATAACCCAAGTACATTAACAATGCATATTATGTGAAACACAACAATAAATAACAGATCAGTCAGAATAATAGCAGCATGCCAGTAACAGTTATGGGGTAAGGCCAACAAAATAGGTAATTCAAAAAATATGTTAATATGCAACCATTATAATACATACCAATAATAAACACATGCCCCAAAATATAGTTTAATGTAACAACATATGTTAATAGTAAACCATAACCAATGAATAGCAATAATAGATAAATGAAGATAAGGGGTGGGGAGACAGAGAGAAAAACAGGACATTAGTACTATTATTGGCTATATACTTGACAACAATACTACTATCCAGTCTACAGGTCTGTCCTTCCTTTATGCATACAAGTCCCCTATAGTTGCTGCAGCACATACATACCTCTCAAGCTATGCACATGGGACAGTATGGGCCAAGCAGTAACAGCTGCTGGTATACAACTACACAGAACGTACAATTATTTATTGATAATATGCATTACCTCACAAATTTACCTGTAGCTCCTGTAGAAAGAGAAGTTATGAACATTATGTAGTGAAATCTAGCACTGGATTTGAACCCTGGTCTGTGTGTGCCAAAATGCACTTCATACAGTACATTTAACAAATTGAGCTACTGAGTCGCTGCAATTTGCTTACAGCTTACCTGGAAAAAAATATGACCTGGCAGTACTAATACAGTTTTATACTAGTCTACAGTGATAGTAGAACACATATGGATGAAGTACAAGCATGACAGAGATAGTAGGTAACCTATACATTGCCATATAGACTGCAGGTGTACACAAAATATTCTTAGTGGATTTAAATATCCGTGGAGTCAACAAACAATATCAGATCATGGAGTGGGCTACCTCACTCATATACCTTGCTTACCTGTTGTTTGTGTATGACAGAACATTATGTGAACAATAATGGCATAGAATCAGCCTTGACCAGTACTACATGTGTTAAACAATTCATTTGGCATCCATTATATTTGCAGTCTACAGCTATTACACTGTTATACTTGACAACAGCACCTTAACTCATAGCCTGAATACATATAGTTCAACTGCAATGGTTAAAACAAGACATTCCTGATGTACACAGTTTACCTTGGTGTTATTGGTATTGGTTGATGTATTGTTGCAAAACAGTTGTCATAATTAATTTCTTGCAAAACAGCTCTGAATCTACACTTACCACACAACAGACTTTACTGGCTATACCTTCATACAGGTATTGGTATTGTTTCATGTTTTTATTATACAGCAGTTGTCATAATTAATTTCTTTCAAAACAGTTCTACTTCCACACTTACTGCATAACAGACTTCATGCAGTTCCTGGAATACTTTTGAGTTTTTATTGCACAACAGTTGTGATTATGCAGGTGTTGCAATACAGCTGTAATTCCATACTAATTGCACTAGAAACTTTATTGTAAATACTTTCTTACAGCTAATGCTTTACTCTTCCCTGCTTATGGCACTACAGTTGGCAGTATTCACTTATTGAAGTACAGGTCTAAGTCCACATTCACTGCAATACAACCTTTACTGTATATACCTAATTACAGTTAATGCTTTACTCTTTCTTCCTTATTTGACTATAATTAGCATAATACATCTGTACTCACCACACTCATGGTGCAACTGGCCAAGCACCCAGCATCTGCCTCAATATTACAAGCTATCTCCTCTGCATCTATTGGGAGAGAAGCACATCATTTTGCATACAAGTTTAGCAGACATTCGATTTCTATATTGGTCAAACAGAGGTAAGATTACTTACAGACTTATGGGGCATTTCCTGCCAAGTTTCTTAGACCCAGGTGTCCAAGAGATCCTCCTTTTGATGCTTTAGGTCATCATGGTGGTGACGAACCTGCTCACCTGTGCGGGGGATACCTGTCACACTGGTGAGTTTACATGCCAGACAGTCCCAGGCTTCTACCTTGCACTCTGGGCCCTGGAACCCACCCTGCAGCAGCCAGTCACCATGTTTTTTTCCAGGAGTCCAACCATGACCCTGGGCTTCTGAATGCCCCAACACTGCACCCTGTAACATGCACCATCTCCAATGCCTGCCATAGTCACTACACAGTCAGACCTCCAACAGATTATGCTGTATTCCCACCTACTTTGCTTACTATAGTCTGTTTTCCCATCCTTACACACCACTTGGCAATATTTAAAAATATGGCACTTCACTTAGCAGTGTGCAAACCAGTGCAGCTCAGCTGAGCAGTGGAAAAACCCAAAGACCCGTATGTTTAGCTGTGCTTAGCAGAGTACAAACCAGACAAGCAGAGTTGAACAGTGCATAAACATTTTCAGCCATTATTGTGTTTATGGGGTGCTTAGCAGGTCTTAGCAGGTCTTTGCAGAGCTTAGCGGTGCACAGTGAGCCAGAATTTAAAAATAATTGCCATAATTTGTATTTCAAAACTAAATGCTTATTTTCCTTCCATGTATTCAAACCCTACACCTACTGCTCATGAGACCATAACTCTACCCTTTGGCTACATGGATAAGTAAAAGCTTGCTATACCCTTGTATATACCTCTGAGCTATGTATAAGCACTGCTGAGCACCATGCCATGCAAACTAAGCTATGCTTAAACCTGACATTTAAGTAAATAATTAAATGCATCTGGTTTCTATTGTTAGATGTTTGGCAGATGTCTTAGCAATGCTTAGCATTGCTGCTCTCTGTGCCATGCCATGCAAACATGCTTTTCAAATTAAAAATAAAAAATACATTGATATACTGCAGTTAGACAGTGCAGGGAGTGTCTTACCCATTTGCATACACAGCTAACAGTACACTCCTTACACTGGTCCAGTAACTATGTTCCTCAGCTCCCCTCAGCAACACACCATGTTTAATATGCATGGATGTTGTTGAGGGGGAACCATGTACATGGACACGGTACCATTCCATGTAGTCTCTACACTATGCCTACATGGATTTTATTAAATCTTGCAGACAGTGTAAAGAAACAAGTAAGATAGCACCAAAAGACACTGGAAAAACCACACACTGTTGAACTGATGAAGTTTCTTCATGGTGAAGAGACAAAAGCGCTAATCTTTTGTGTTAATAAATTTGTGGTTCTACTTAGAAGAATAATTTTATGGCTTGCAGTGTTTCTATTACCTGTTTATTGCAATTTGGTGTTTAACTAAGGCATTTCCATGGTCCAGTGTTTGTTTTGATAGTTTAAAGAAAACAAATCACAGTATACAAAACAGAAGAAGGCAATAAAGTAATACAACATATAAGAAAGCAAAAGTAAACTAACATTCCCTCACAGCAAGTTGTTGCAGAGTCTGGGTGAGCTTTTCCAGTAAAGCTTTGAAATATTTTATTTTGCCCCTTAAATAGAAGGTTTAGTTTCTAGCACCATCCCAGTTCACAGATAGTCAACCTTAGCTGACCTATTCTAACTTCTGTGTGACTCCTTAATTGACCTGTTCTAATCTCTGTGAGGCTCACCAGAGACAGCTGTGGTCTCTTACCTAGTTTCAATATGCAATTAAAAGCAGAATACAAGTAAAACACAGTGTAAAGAAAACAAATCACAGTATACAATATAAAAGAAGGCAATAAAGTAACATAAAATGCAAGAAAAGAAAAGCAAACAAACCTTTCCCTCACAGCAAGTTGTGGCAGAGTCTGGGTGAGCTTTTCCAGTAAAGCTTTGAAATGTTTTATTTTACCCCTTAAATATAAGGTTAAATTCCTAGCCCCCCCCCCCAAGTTCTTTTGGAATATTCTCCAATACTTTTCACACTTCTTATCTTCAGTTTTTAGTTAGCTGATAGTTACATCATCCAATAAAACTTTTTTCCAATCTAGATGACAGCTCATATCCTACTATTCTGAAAAGTTTCTCATCTCTGTCTCCATACATTCCAGAGTTATAGAGTCACCTCAATAACACTGCCTACTCTGGCTATCAATATGCTTAATAAGCAGAAATAACTATGCTTCCTTATCTTCATATGCCTAGCAATGCCCTACTTAACAGAACATTGCTGTACTATCATAAAACGTGGCTATAGCTTCATATATATGCTATATATAACTATATATATATATATATCTATATATATATATATATATATATATATATATATATGTATAGGTCCACTTTATAATTTTGAAATACTGCAGTCTCGAATTTCAGTATTCCAAAACCACAAAGCCAAAAACCCAACCACAACTCACAAACTCGAAAACAAACAACCGCGAAATTCAAAATCCCGTACTTACGCAACACATGCAGTACATACATAAAAATACACAAAACTCCCCGCCACAATCAAACTAATGTAAACTACATATAAGCAGGTGGGCAAGCTCCCCTGCACCCCCCCCACACTCCCCCCTACTTATACATTCTAACTCCGAGATCGCACAAACAGTAACACAAACAAAACTCACACACACACATCTTACAAACTCTCAAACACACACTTACACACACTAAACCCCTAACCAACATACTTACATACATAAACTTACCAAAATTAAACCCAAACATCCACATTTCGTACCACCAGAAGCAGAAATTCGAAATATCCGTACTTCGGTATTTTGAATTTCGCGCTTCTGCCGGTTTCGGAAATGTGAGTATTCGGCTTTGTAAATTCGAAATACTGAAATTCGAGATTTCAGTATTTCAAAATTACAAAGTGGACCCATATATATATTTTTATATATATATATATATATATATATATATATATATATATATATATATATATACATATATACATATATATTATATATATATATGTATATATATATATATGTATATATATGTATATATATATATATATATATATATATATATATATATATAGCTATATTTCTCACTCTTTATTTCTACTGCATTCATTTTGCAATTGTATTCCTATAATTTGTATGCTACTACTTTGTAACTTTACTTTGTAATTTTACTTTTGTAATTTCTCTTTGTAATTGTATGGAGCTTTTCTCCCCAGGACTCCACTGAAAATAGATACTTGTTGTCCAGTTGGACTATCCTGGCAAACAAATGTTAAATAAAATTAAATAAAATTAATTTGCCTAACAAAACTCTAGTGCATTTCTTTAACAATGTCACTCTTCTAAACAATGTCCCTATTCATGTGCCTCTGACAATGCTTTCATTCACATTGCTGACTGGCAACACTTTTCTATATTACTTTATTTGAAGATAGCAATGTCTGAGCAATCCTACTTGGCATTCCTACTAAAGAATAGTTACATTTTCCTGTCATGAGTTGCACAGAAATTGTAGCAGCATAATATCTGAAATAATTCTGTTTAGGAACTGCATCCTAGCACTTCTGGCTATGAATCCCTCCTAGCAGGCAATATATGCTAACCTGGTATAAATGTATGTCTACCTATCAAGACTAACCGTAATGGCAAACATAGTAGTACTTTGCTTGACCTTTAGTGTCCTCTTTACTCCAAACAAAGTGAATCAAATGGCTACAAGGCTTGTTTTATAGTGAAGGACTACAGCAGCTTTGTTCCTCTCTTCTCAGTAAACTTATTGCCTTGTTAGAGGAGGCATATGCCTAACATACAGAGTACTAAAAGAACTGTTACCATTTGCAACCCTTATCTTAGAATATCTTCACAGTGACCCAAATACAAAAGGACACTCAGCCTTAGTAAAGATTTATAATAGCCATAATATGAGACATGACGACTTCATATCCTAAGCCTCCTACCCCTGTGGAAGTACCTCCCCTCTCAACTAAACAGCCAATCAATCTATACTTTCAGGAAAGAATTGGATGAAAAAGTGGACTTTCAGGAAAGAATTGGATGAAAAAGTGGACACCACAAGTTCAGTCATAGCATTTGGGGCATCACAGTCCTCAATGACCAATAAGCCTTGAGTTTGCTCACTGAATCTATGAAACTTTAGTTGTAAGTTTTTAAAGAAAGTTGGTCCATTAGCAAGGAAGTTTGATTCATGGATAGTGCCCTGGTGAGCTACAACTGAATGGAATTCCAGCAGTGTGACTGATGCAGAGGATTAGCTAAGGAGGGTAAAACTAAAGAGGGCGTGGCTAGGAGATAACTCTCTCTTCTGGAGAGGGGAAGGGTTTGTACATCAGTTCTACCAGTTAAGCTTTAAGATATATCAGCCACAATATAACCAAAAGATGAACCACTGCAGAACACTGGAAAACTCCAGGATTGAACAGTAATGTAAATTATAAAGTAGTTCTTAACAGAAATCAAATAATTAACAAATGTAGATAGAGAGACGTAATATTTGTCTAGGATATATGCTCTTTTTTTAAACAGAGCTTTATTTAACTTTGAATTGCATTTTAAAGTTTTGGTTTAGTATAGTAGTTAATTAGTCATGTGATTCAGGAGTGTGTACTAAAGCAATCAGTTTAATTCATTTTGATTTTTCTGATAAAGACCTCTCAGGTCAAACAATTAAAAATTATTTGGTATGTTCACATTTTCTCCTGTTTGTAGTTGTTTTCAGTTATATTAATATTGGTTTTGACAACACTGAGAATTCTGGTCGTCTTAAGTCTAGAAATAAGGATGTGACTATTTTGACATTATTTCTTGCCTTATTGATAGTGTCTATAAAAGCTAGAAGTGCAGTGTTAGTGCTAGGGAAAGGACAGAAGCCATGTTTTGTGTGGGATAGGAGTTCTTCCTGCAGGAGATAGTTTAGCAATTGTTTTTGAATTGATATTTCAAATATTTTGGAGGGGGGATAAGATTGCTATGCGTCTAAAGTTAGTAATGTCTGCTGAATTTCTTTCTTTATGCAGTGGGATAATATGTGGCTTCTTCCAGAAAGATGGAATGTGGGATTCCTGGACTGCCCTATTTATAAGGATTGAGACAGGGCAGGCAATGCTACTGGCTGCCATTTTGAGGTATTCACTTGTACGATCATCAGCAGAAGTAGAACATGGTTTGAGTTTGCTTAAGAGTAGTTTTATATAGTATGTGGGCACAGGTTTGAAGGTGAAAGTGGATGAGGTGATAAATGGCTGCTGGGCAGGGTTAGAATTAGATGATGGGGTATCCTTGGTTAGAGATTCTGTACTACCTATGATATAAGAGTTGAACTGCATTGTGGTTTCAAGGGATGAGTTATTGGGAGAGGAATGCAAGATTTCTTTAATGGCTGCCCAGAATTGTTTAGGGTTGTATTTATTATTATTCTGAAAGTTATCACAGTATAGTTCTTTGTCTTCATTAATTTGCTTTTTAGTACAATTGTGAAGCATTCCAAAGTTTTCAAGATATTGTGGTGTTTTATATTTTTGCCATTCTTTCCATGTTTTTTCTCTATCCTGCCTTAACATTCTCCTCTTTTTGGATAGCCAGATTGCATTATTTATTTTTAGTCTCATCCTTCTATGAGATGCAAGACTATTTAGGGTATTCAAGACAATTACATTTAATTTATTTACAGTAGCATCTAAGGGGATGATTTTTAGGAAGATCCAGTTACTAGATGATAGGTTAGTAATGTGCATTTCTGGGTTAAACTTGGAATGGTTGTGTGTTGTTTTATAAATATGTTGTTTAAGTGGATGTTTGAGATGTCTGGTTGTATAAATTGGAAGATTATCGCAAATCAAACATTATACCTTAGGTGATGTATTTGCTAGGTTCTGATACTAGGATCCACTCTAATGGAGGATTTGATGTCTTGCTATTATGTGCAGGGCTATTAATTTGCTTTGTGAAACCAAGTAAGTTCACACTATAGTTAGTGTTTATATCCAACCATTTGGTATTCACATCACCTTGCAGTAGTTTTTCTTGTGGAATTGTTATGGATATCCAATGTAGGATGTCTTCAGTACAGTTCTACTGTTGCCTGCTGGGATGTAAGGAATAGTATTATATTTTTGCTTATATATGTTTAATTTCAGGAAGTAATAAGAAGATCTAATGAACTGAAATTTGGTATTGGTATGTTGTAAGGGAAAATGTGGTAGTTGGAAAATATTAAAGCAATGCCACCACCTTTCCTCTTTATATGGTCATTACAGATGATATTATAGCTGGGAGGTATAATTTTGGAGTTGTTTATGTTGGGTTTAAACCAAGTTTCAGTTACAGCAAAAATATCAGGCTTATGGTGGGTAATCCAGGCCTGTAGTTCTACAATTTTAATTTCTTATGCTTCTAACATTTCTGGCAGCAAAAGTTAGAATACCAGGGTTGGGAGCTGATTGCTGTAGGGTTACAGCAGTGTGTGGAAGAGAATTGTCTTGATGTTCATTGCGATAGTTGGGGTCAGGATTAGGGTGAATGTCTTCTCCTAGAAGGATTTTAGAATATTGGGGAATTACTGATACTTGTTTTTTGGAGAGTGATTTCTACTGAATTTTGCTTTAGTTTGAGATGAAATGCAATTAATCAGTCTATATTTGGAGTAAAGGTGAGGGGAATAATTAAATAGGGTTGGTGCAATGTGTGGAGAGTGTAGGGAAGAAATATGAATAGATGGTTGGAACAGAGATAGAGATGGAGATATGATGAGAGTGATTACAGAGTCATGGTAGGATGAAAGATGGCCTAGTACCAGGAGAAGAACAGAGGATAAGCTGAGTAGTAGCATCATTAAGTAAAGGGATCTGCATGTTATAGTTGGCAGGTAGTGGGGAAGTAGTGATCTAGTAGGAAAAAGAAGTTGCAAGGTAGAACGATATTTACTGATGTTGGAGTCTGAAAGCTGATAGAGGATAAGTAGGAACAAAGTATTTTCTGTGAAGGAAGAGAGTTTGGTTGTTCTAGTATCATCTTTGGAATGTAAGGAATGAAGGGGGTTAAAAGGTTAGAGTTTGAGAATGTAAGTAAAATAGGAAGACGGTTGATTTGGGAAAAGTATAAGATACAATGCAGAATAAATAGGCACTGTTAGGGAGGGGTGTGACTATGAATGTATAAAGAGAAAAGCAGTTCAGGAGAGAAAAAGGTAGTTGGGAATAGTGCTAAAAGATTAAATGTAATTTAGGAATTAGGTGAAAAGAAACAGGAGTGTTATGTTTTCAAATACTGGTTAATTGTCTCTATAAAAGGCTGCACATTTGTGATATTACATTATTTCAATTTGGACTTAGTGATATGCTCATTTTGGTTATTATATGTTATTGTTAATATTTAGAGAATAGGAATTTATGTGATAATATCAAATTATAGTATTTAATGACTACCTAGTGTAGTCTAAATTCTATTTGGATGTGTTATAGGTTTAATCAAAATTCATTTTAAAATATGATCTATTAAAATAAAAGCTTAAACAGCAGTGTTATTTAGCTTTGTATCTCCAGTGTTGCACTATCATAGTGGGCAAAGTTATATTATTTTATATACCATATTCACCAAAAAAATAAACTCAGCAAACCAAGCACACAGTTTATTAATCACTAGTTATTAGCAAAGGCTGGTACTGTCTGATGAATTACTGTAGTATATTATTATTGTATGCTCTAGTACTTCTGAATGAACAGTTTTCCACATAAAGTGGCATGGTCCATAACTATCTTTTTCATTCCACTAAAACAAAAGTTACCCTAACAATTTCCTGATAATGAATATGTTCCTTACAATGGCTATTAAATGTATTTTAATCATCCTGTTTGACAAGTTTCACTATATAATTATATTCTGTTAGTCAGTGAAAACTATTTTAGGTCAGACTAGAAATAATAACATAAAATTTTGCTGCTACATAACCATCTTCATTTTCTTTATAATATAAAAATGACAATTTAAAAAGAGATGACACATTTAATAAGCTAGCATTATAATGTGTTACTGAATAATTTACACAAATTGCAGCTTTCTGTAACAATTATAATACTATGTAATAAACATTGCTGACAGCAGCTTAAATGTATCATAAAAGCATAGATGAGGCTGTCTTAAAGCAATTGCGTAATGCTGCAGAAAACTATTCTGTTGTCATTTCTACTGAGCAAAAATTAAACATCTTTTCCATCTTTATTTGGTGAAATACTTCTGCAGTCATCCTTGTGCAAGTATTTGTAAATTCTCCACTTGTATCACATAGACTTTGACAAGGTTAAGATTAAAAGCATGAAAAAATATCATAACTATAACTCCCCAACAGGTATAGTTAACTTGTGTGATAACATTAAGATTAAGTAGACAAATTAGCTCTTTTTAAAGTATACTCTTACTGTAATTCTGCCTTAACATTAGGCATCCGATAAAAGCCCTTTAGCCTGCATTTTCAGCATAGTTACATCGATTAATATATATTTATGTGACATTGTAACATGTTTTTTTTTTCATTTCATTTTCATTTAATTTTATTTATTTATTGCTACATGGAAGACACTTATTTTGTCTGCATTTTGCATCACAGACCTACTCCTTTCAGTAGATAAATAATGGTTTGAAAACCTATTGCCAAATGGAAATACATGTTTTGAATAGCTTAATGAAATGCATTCTAATAATTTGAGCAAGACAAGTTTTTAAAATCCAAAAAATGTGGATGTATGATAAGTATGGATTAAGCATTCTCATTTCAGTCTGCATAAAGTATGTACAGTGGATTACTGCAAGCACTTGCAGAAAAATAAATAAATTCATTAATTAAACAAATAGATAAAAGAAATTTATGAAAAAAATTGACATGCAAAACAGATTACATTTAAATATTCACTGGTAGCTTTCAACATATTTTGGAGCATATCTTACTTGTACACAGTTCAACTAGTATATCATTTTTTGTCATATTTCCTGTATTACTTGTAATGGTCTTTGCAGGAAAAAGAGTAGAAGGGTCAAAATCAGATTCATAAAATATATCTTTAGTACAAAACTGGTATGAGTAATGCTGACTGAACTTGTTACTATACAACTGTATGCTTACCGAGCCTAGTTTTTAATTCATAGTTAGATGCATGTTGAGCCAGTGTTAGCAGGGGAACTGCAGTACAGATAAATTAGAAGGGTGGAGTATGGGTGGATATTGCCATATTGGACATTGATCTCATAGTAGTTTAGATCAAAATACTGCCAAAATATATCTGTCAGAAATTCTATCTAACCCCACTGTCTGACATAGAAACTATAGTGACACCCCTAACTGTCATCCCCAGACTTAGAAAAAACATTTTCTGATAAACGTGTGGTTCTGTCCCATTGGTTGTATCCATTCATTGAATCAAACAACAATAGATGGTTTCTTAGTCTAGACACTGTCACTTCTAGTGACAAATAGATACATCATTCTAGCCCAGTGGTCCTTTCTTCCAAGCCTTATCCCCTTGAGGAGAACAATATCTGCTGTACAAAAGCAACAGCATATCTTTGACTTAAATATTTGCTCTGTATATCTACTTAGTGGTAAAGCATTTTTACTGTTACCACACAAATTTAAACTTGCTAGTGTAGCCTCTTGTACTGACTGTTCTGTCTGCCCCTGCAGACATCTGAATGGCAGATTTGATCAGTGCACTGGGGTCTACCTGAAAGAAAGCGTATGCAGGCACTGACTGCAGATTAAAGCATAATGAAAGCAGCACTGCAAGAGGAAATGTCTTATAAATCGAATGTGACATTGGGGACAAGGCTAAAGTCACATAGGGCCACTGGTTTTACTGTTATTGTACAGAAGAGCAACCAGAGAAAAGAAGGGTACACACATATAGTATGTACATAATGAATTATTTATGTATTTAATTTGACAGAACTGTGGGGGAAACAGCTCAATGCAGCAGATTTTACTAGCAGAAGGATTAGATTACATGAATCAGTTTGCTTTTTCCTTTTGTTTACAAGGCAAAGGCAGTATATATACAAACACACCTGACATTAGGCAATTCAGGTTACACATTATCCTTGGTCACAATGTATCCTTCCTGTGTCTGCATAGATTTTCCAGAGGTTTTCTGGTTTCCTCCCACATTACAAAGACATTATATAGGAGAATTAGTGAATTGACCATTCTCTATATTGTTCATAAGAGTGTATGCAGTGAGTGAATGAGTAAATTAGTGAGTGGATCTGTTTTTGTGTGTGTGTGTGTGTGTGTGTGTGTGTGTGTGTGTGTGTGTGTGTGTGTGTGTGTGTGTGTGTGTGTGTGTGTGTGTGTGTGTGTCTGTATGTGTGTGTGTCTCTGTTTGTGCTGAATAGCTGGTCAGCACACCATCTCATATTAGTTTCCTGCCTTGTACCCACAGAATGCCAGGACAGGCCGAAGATCCTCTTAACCCTGACTTGGGAATGAATGAATGAATGAATGAATGAATGAATGAATGAATGAATGAATGAACAATCAAGAGGATAAAGAACCCATTTCTGATGGCTACAGTGTAGTAGGAACATATTAAGATGAGATATAGTTCCTACCCACAATACCTAATGTCCTTAGCAAATACAGGCCATGTGAGCAAGTTCCTGCCAATTTTAGAGTTTAAAATTTCCACTAATGGAAGGGGTTGATGAATAATTTATGATGATGGCATTGGCACAAAGTTTGACCAAGCAGGAAATGAGTGACAGGGTTTAGAGAAACTACATTGACTGAATAAGTCCAAAATGCCTCTTGAATTAATTTTTCATGAAGCAGAATGCAGCTTAGTCAAATATAGAAGGCGTACCAGATAAACTAGGTAGTGCATTGGCATTATTTCACAAAATTGTGATTAAGATGACTGACCTCAGTGGAACCATAGTAGACTAAAAAGAGATGAGAACATTACAAGAAAAGTGTCAAACATGCCACCTTCAGCTGAGGTGGTTCAACGAGAAGCTGTTCAAGATAAACAAAGAGATGTAGAAGCTGTCATGGGGGGCAAAAGATGTTTGGCAGGTCTTCCACAAAGACAATGGTTGCATTGTGAATCTAAAAAGAGGATGGGAGGGGGGAGTGTGCTGCATCCTTTGTGGAGTGGCTGTTCACAGGTGTGGAAGGCTAGCCTAGGAAGTACTATCTTGTTGGTTGAAAAAAACAAACACAGGGTGGACTAGAAAGATCATTGGACACCCAGGCAAATCATCTACAAAATGTTATCCTTTAAGACCAAGATGTAGGCAATAAAGAAACTGGTGGATCTGAGAGACCTGCAGTTGAAATTTGCCATGAATTTTATCTGTGATACACTTCACTGATGGCAGCATTTTGTGGGTGTTGTGTGGTAGTATTGGGAAATGGGTGCCCTAGGAAGTCTAATTTATTTGACAATGTAGAGTATTTTCTAGTAGGGGAAAGTCAGGTCCTCCTAGGAAATGTAAGGGATGGTGCTAGAGGCACTAATATGAGCTCCAAGATGGGTGTGACAGAGGTGTGCTGTGATGAAGGGAGATAAAGGAAATGCCCTAGATGAGCCGAAAGTCAGAGCAACAGTTCAACATGGATGACAGAATCCTGTTGGGGAATATGCAGTAATAGCTATGGTCAGAGGGTCAGTATTGAAAAGAAGGTGGTACCTGATGAACATTGCAGAGACCATTCACCCTGAACACTTGGGCAAGAGAAACCATGTGTGTACAGACCAGGATTCCTTAGACTCTGTCATAGAGAAAATGGTGAAAGGAAGATCTGGGGAGACAGGGAGGGGACCAAAGTGACATGCTAACTTTGGTAAAAATGGGAGACAGTGGTGGCAAAATCATGAGGTAAGATTTTGGCCAAAAGCTTGATTGGCATGCACAAGTCAGCATAAAAATAAGGGCAGTTAGTGAGAATGATATGTGTATCTTTTCATTCAGTAAATGAGTTCTTGTTGTTTTTTTTTTTTGTTTTTTGGTTTTTTGGCCTGCATGTTGTGGAGCAGCACAATGTTGTTTAAGGAGCTGGTACTGAAACAGTTTGTAAGAGGACAAGGAAGCCATCTGAAAAATATAAGGTGATGGGCAGTGGGGACAGTCAGCCTGCTCTAGTGTAGATGTCTCCAGACATAATGAACATGCCCTTTTGGAACTGAGGACTTACTGTGACTGATCAAAAACTGAAGGTAGGATGGCTTCTTTTTGCTTACCCTGTTCTCTAAAGTATATGGACAGATGGCTGACAATGGGAGACATGCAAACAGAAAATACATAGACTTCTGACCACCCTCTGGGACAAGTGAAGGGGGGGCTATAATACTGTTTTCTTTTCTTATTATTTAGCTGAAGGTAAGAATGCCTAATAGTGCATTTGGTGATAGTAGGATATGTGCATTTGTGTGTGTCTGTATGTGCATAAAATGCATATGTTGGGCAAATGTTATGATCTGTTGTATTACATGTTGTGTGGTGAAGTTCAAGTTCTGTTGTGTGTGTGTGTGTGTGTGTGTGTGTGTGTGTGTGTGTGTGTGTGTGTGTGTGTGTGTGTGTGTGTGTGACTGATTCTCATGCAGTGTACAAAAAGAAAACTCAAACAAGACTAAAACAGAATGACAAAAATGATAATTCAAAACACTGATATGATATTAATACATGCTACGTGCTGAACTAAGATAAATCTGAAATGAACATTATTAAATCAAAGGAAAAAATCACAACGTAGTTCCATACTCCATTTACTGAACATTGCAGATTCCAAAAGAATCCATAAGAAAACCAAACTGGACTGTAAATGTTGAATCACTAATGTGAAACATCCAAAACCATACAGTGACTTATATCAGGGACTGGGGTCTGAATGGAGAGATGATAAGTCAGCAAGCAAGGGAGAGTAGTAGTGCTGAAAAGGAATTCATCTTCAGGTCTTGGTGAGCACCTTCATGAGCTGGACCCTCTTTTTCACTAAATCTCACCAAGATGACACTGATATATAGACTGTATTTATATAGCATATATCATGGACAGAAGTAGATTAAACATTAAAAAAGATAGCTGGGTGCACAGGACCCAGGATAAAAAAGTGTCCAAAAGTGTAGGCATACTGGTGACAGGACTGGAAAAAAGATGACAGTGTAAAATCTTCAAAATACAGAAATATTCCTACAATGGGGCCAGGCAGGCCCAGGGGGAAGATGGCCCCCTGTTGTAGAAGGAAATAGTAGTCCACAAAAATTACAAAAAATGATAGGCCAAAGAAGAGCTATAAAGATGATAAAGTTGACTATTTAGCATAAGAAAGAATTTCCAGACACAAGATATACAAAATGAGTAAGAGAGAAATTAGAGGAAAGAAAAATACTTCCACAAGAGAAACTGTCAGAAGCTAGAAATTAAAACAAAATTGTATTCACTAATATAACAGATTTGTGAAAACAGTATATAGATCAAGAAACTTTGATCTGTTTGGAAAAAGAAGCATCTGAGGAAGTGCGAAAATATAAACAACAAAACCTAGAGATTTTTGAAAAGTATAAAAAAGAAATATGGACATGGGAAAGAAAGAGAGATTTGATTTAGTGCAATATTTATGCAGAGAAAGCCAAATTAATCAATATAAAGAAGGCAGCTCCAAAGATATTCAAAGAGAAATACAGACAAAGGCATCCAGATATGGAAAATTTCACAACAAAAAAAAAATAATATCACAAAGAGGGAATGTAGAAAAGAGGATTAGTAAAGCAGAAGTTAAAAAAATAAATAAAAACTGAAGTTATAGAGTGCCTGCGAAGTGAAGGATTTGGTGCAGAAGGTCTAACACAGGTTACATTACAGCATTATGGAACGAGTCCCCAAAGTAAGAAGAAGCAGGAAGATCAGGAGACATATGAAGAAGAAATAGACATGGGAAAGAAAAAGTGATTTATGCAAAGGAGAAAGCAAAACAAACCAATACAAAAAGAGCAGCACCAAAGATATTTGAAGAGAAATAGAGGCAAAGGAATCCAGACATGGAAAACTTTACAATACCAAAAAATAAGAAGACAAAGAGGAAAAGTAGAAAAGGAGATTAGTAATGGAGAAGTTAAAGAAACCAAAACTGAGGTTATAGAGTACCTGCGAAGTGAAGGATTCAGTGTAGAAAATCTAATTCAGACAGCACCACAACAGGATAGAGCAATGGAAGGGGAAGCAAACTGGTCAGGTGCCATATGAAGATATTTTGGAGCTTTCCACAGGAAACCAGTATAAACGTTCACTTGAAACTGGACAGCAAGGGAAAGAACAGGAAACTGGAAACTCTGATGTAGTCAGTGTTGAGGAGTGGTAGGCCAGTGAGTTCCCATATGACAGAGCAACGGATAGCACAGGATGAAATTGATGAGAATGTGCCACAGGAAGATGCTATAGAACTTTCTACAGAATGCCTGCAGAAAATGGAAAACAAAAAAATGTACCCTCAGTTTAGAAGAAAATGAGCTAAGAGAAGAGTTGCTTGTTTAAATAGAGACAGATAGACATATTAAAATCAATGAAAGAAATAGACTTCAAAAGATCAATAAAACCCAAAAAGTGAGAAGTTTGATAAAACAAATGAATACAGTAATTAGGACTGTCCATAGAGATCCATGCGATATAATAGAAGTAAACAGGATATATTACTGTGCAGCTAAATTAATAACTGATAAAGTTCTATCACAAAAACACAGGGTAGTAAGGGAAAGGAAGGGGAGAAATCGAATACCATCATGGAAGTATCAAATAGAGGGAACTATAAAGCAATTAAGACAAGAAGTGTCACTGTTAGAAGAATATAGAAGAGGGAACAGATCAACAAAAACACTAAGAAAGATACATGTGATTAAAGCAAAGCACAGTATTAGAACAAACCAGGATCTATCATGCACTATCACAAATAAACTAAAAATTTCAGCACAGGTGAAAAGACATGGAAGATACAAAGATAAATATAAAGGAAAAGTACAAAATAAGCAATTTATTGATGACCCAAAAACGTTTTATATAGAATTGGGAAATAAGGTAAAAGGAATTGAAAGACCACCAGAAAAAGAGGAAGTAGATACATTTTGGAGAAGTATCTATGAAGATCCTGTGGAACATAACAAAGATGCTAAATGGATAGAAGAAGTAAAAGAAAGAATAAGAAGTTTAAAGATACAGGATATGAAACTGGATGAAGTAACAGCTAGAGAGATTGAAAGAAAGAGAAAAGCCTCTAATTGGAAAACCCCAGGCCCAGATGCAGTACCTAACTTCTGGTTAAAAGTATTAACATCTTTGCACGAAGATTTAGCTATGAGTAAGAACTATTTATATGCACACCCTGAACAGACACCAACCTGGCTAACAACAGGAAAAAACAATGCTCCTACTTAAGAGTGAACCTGCAAGCTACCCTAAAACTATTGACCGATAACTTGCCTTCCGACGACATATAAACTATACACTGAAATTGATGCCAACAGAGATTATAGTCATTTAGAAGAAAATTCAATTATGGCAGTAGAACAAAAGTGCAATAAAAGAAAGTTATATGGAGCAAAGTATCATTTGTTGTTAAATAAAGTCATAGTGGAGAGCTGTAAAAAGGGGAATAATCTAAGTATGGTATGGATTGACTATAAAAAGCATTTGATAGTATTCATAGATAAAAGAGTGCTTAAAATGAATATGATACAACCTACACTGATCAACTACATTACAGTGACCATGAAACAGTGGCAGACCACTTTGCAATTAAGCCATGATAAAGGACAAATTATTATTTTTGGGATAAAAATTCAATGGGGGATATTCCAGGGCGACTCTCCATCACCACTGTTATTCTGTCCTACCCTTAACCTGTTAAGCTGTCTACTTAACAGCTTAGGCCATGATTATAATTTGGCTCCTAGAAAACAACAAAGTGTAAAGACCTCTCATCTTCTCTTTGTTGATGGTTTAAAACTGTATAGCTCATCAGACAAGGAACTGAAAGCACAACTGCAAGTTATCAAACCTTTTCAGATTATATAAGAATGTAATTTGGTCTTGATAAATGTGCAACAGCAACCTTTAAAGCAGGAAAATGCAACATCAAGAAAATATCAGTTTGGGACAAGAATGTGATATAAAAGAACTTGAGCAAGAAGGAGTGTATAAATATTTGGGAATTGAAGGATCAACAATAAAACATGAACAAATGCGAACAAAACTTAGGAATACTTTAGAAGACTTAAATTAATCCTGAAAACAATGTTAACATCTAGGAACAAAATCCAGGCAATAAACCAATTTGCTCTTCCTGTCCTAACTTGAGTGATTGACTGGCCACAAAATGTGTTAGATAGATTAGACAGGAAAACAAGAAGGATGCTTCATGTTCACCAAATGATTTATAAAAATCAGTGCATACCAAGGTTATATATTCCCCGTTCCGAAGGAGGGATGGGCCTCCTTGAAAGTGATTACATGTATAGATCTGCAATCATGGGACTGCACACATATCTGCTGACCTCATAAGACCCAAATATAGTGAAACTTTTGAAATATGAGGAGAATAAATCTAAAATGACTTATATGCTTAGTCTAGCAGAAGCATATCGGCATCAAGGAGGAATGGAAATCAAACCAGAAGTAGATAAAAATCAGGCAGCAACTGAATGTGCCAAAAGACAAAAGAAAGAATATAAGATGAAGTACCAGATGAGAAGGCAAGAAATGTAAAAAATGCATAAATATAGTTGCAAGTATAGAAAACTTTTAAAAGAACCCCATGTTGATAAGGAATGAATGCAGGAATGGTTAGGGAGAGGTGAATTCAAACCAAGAGATGAAAGCATGGGTGCCAGAACCAAAGAGTCAGGGGGAGCCCCTACTTTTACAGCTGCAAGACCCGTTGGAAAAAATTAAGTAAGTTTTCATGCTAACGTGGATTCGCGTGCAGAAGGTAAAGTAACTAAGCTAGCTGTTCTTGTTCTCTTATTGCTCTGTGTTACAGGACTTATGCTGCCACTGTTCTCTTGGTGCTGCCAAAGCCAGAGTCATGCCAGTAAGTATTGTGCTCCCCTGTGTGTGTGTGTGTGTGTGTGTGTGTGTGTGTGTGTGTGTGTGTGTGTGCGTGTGTGCGTGTGTGCGTGTGTGCGTGTGTGTGTGTGTGTGTGTGTGTGTGTGTAAAATGCCCCAGTTAGATATACCTGGTCATTAGTGTTACTCAGGCTCAAACAAGTGCCTCGGTTCTCTACCTATACCATCACTTGTGATTCAGGGAGTTGAGTCCATAGCTCTCAACTGTCCAGATTTTCACAGGATATTTGGCTCATACTTTTGGTCTGTTCTTCTTAAAATTTGTGGTTTTCTGGCAAATCAGTGAGAAATAAATTCACTAAATAGTGATAGCCCTTTAAGTTTCAGTCTTAGTATCTTTCAGGAAACACATAGCAACACAAAACACTTTATTTTAGCACCTTTCTAAGATTATACAAGCAATATTTTAAAACGTGCCCCTGGTTTTGTGCCTTTGCTCCCCCAATACATTTTGGCTTTTTTTGCTGCAAAGTTGAGAGATTTAGTTAAGTGTCAAGTGGATTGTACAAGGAGCTGAGAGCTTCAGGGGATGAGAATTTTAGTGCTACTTATGCTAAGCTGCTTGTATTGTTAGTAGCACAACAGGTAGTGTACTTACTTTTGATGCAGAAGGCTGTGGGTTCTACTCTCACAGTATGCAGATGGATCATTAATACTGTACTGTGCTGTACTTTAAAGGGAGTGGATGCTGCAGTCCTATGAATGTCCTCCTTTGAAGGAGTTACCTAATAACTATCTTTCTGTTATCGGTTTGCCATCTATTTCCCATTGCAAAATTACTACCTTACCATTTTTTAATGTAGCATAGGCAATTTATTCTTCAAGGGCAACAGGCACTTTATTTATAGATGAAACAATGAAATATAAAGTTGTTTGCTAACAGCAACCTCTTCATTAGTTGCAGATCCCTTTAATGTGGAATTATTTAGATGACTTACTTCTGCAAAGATTTTGCATATTTACTGATATTGGTGGACTGTAATGACAGAAGTTTGAGTGGCCTTTTATGGTTGACATTTTCTGAAATAGGTAGTTTTGTCATTATTGGTTCATACATTTTGTTTCATTGCTTACTAGAAGACTGTTCCAAACTACAAATTTAAAACACATTCTAATATAATTTAATAGAATCAGGTTAATACAGTCAGGAAGGTGAATCAAAGAATGCATACATGTATGTTTGCTCACAAGATGCAGGAAGATCAAAATAGGGGACGAGACCAGTCATCAATGGAGTCCCCCGGGGTTCATTGCTGAGACTTTTTCTGTTTGGCATATACATCTCAAACGTAGAAGAAAATACCAAAGGGCTTTGGCCAACTAAGTTTGAAATTACTGCAAGCTAGGAGCAGTTATTGAATCCCCAAATGACTTAGCCATCATGCAGGAAGGTTTGTCCCAAACAATAACTGGTGCCAGAATTATGAATTGAAACTAAACTCCAAGAAATACATTATTGTTTCCTTTAGGAAATCATCTGCTCCAGGGAACTGTCAAATTGACAACACCCCCTGAGAACTGACCCAGTTGTTTGGCATTTGGGAACTTGTGTGTACAGTGACCTAGCTTTTGACCAACATGTGCCCAGAGTCATAAGAAAGTCTTTCTATATTGCACAGCTTCTAAGCAAATTGATTTTGACTAGATCTAGAGATGTTATTGCCCCCCTTTACAAAGCCCTCATTAGGTCAGTCATTTTGTATAATGCCCACTTTGGCATGTATCTGTCCAGACCCATGCAACAATTGGAATACCCACAGAGATACCTTACTAAAAGGATACAAGTCCTAAACAATAGATCTTGCTACCTCAAAGATTTATCACTATACTCAGTATCCTACAGAGTGCTTAGAGGTGACATGACTGGCATACAAGGCATCCTCTGACCAAATTCATATGGATCTACTGAACATCAGCAAGTCAAATGGCATCAGAAATACTCAGTCCAGGTATCTAAACTGAATGTTGTAGGGAGATGGATATATATATATATATATATATATATATATATATATATATATATATATATATATATCCATCACAGAGGCTACCACGTTTCCAGAACAGACTATCCATTCAAGTAAAACAAAGCTCATCCCTGTCCACATTCATATGCAACTTGGATCTAAGGATGGGTAATAGAAAATGTACTCCAGGATTGCCCGTCATGCCACTAATGGATAGAGGCAGTTCCTAAATGCTGGATCAATTACATGGGACCCTCAAATTATCTATAGTATGATCATATTTATTCTCACTAGGGCTAATATACAATTATCAGCCATGGGATAGGTAAGACCAATCAGGAAAGGTTAATTCAAGCATCAAAAGGGAAATTGGCTAAGCTTAAAATGTCCTCTAAGTGAACCTATGTTGTGGTAGTAAATAGTTTTAAAAAATTGCCCTTTTTAGATGACTAAGCACGCCCTCACCCCAGTCTTCAATTGTTTCCAGTGCCTCTGGATGAAAGGTTAATAATGGCAGCCCAAGACAGTGGGCTACATACTCACTGGTTTTCAAAGCCAATTGAACATGTGGGAGAAACAGACAAATGCTGGTTTTGTAAAACAAAAAATGGAAACAGTTGCACACCTAGTTGCTGGTTGCAACATACTAATGGCAGAAGGACTGTATATTGAAAGGCATAATAATGTGGCAAGACTGTTGCAGTAGGGATTGTGCAAACATTATGTTACTGAAGTGGCTGAAAAACACTGGAAGCATGAGCCACAAAGCATCATAGACAACGGTGAAGTCTACATCACATGGGATCATCCATTACCAACAGTTCAAAAGACAGATGCTAGAAAACTGGATATAGTGGTCCATGAAAAGAAAACAAAAGTAGCATTGATCATTGAAATCACCATACTCAGTGACTGCAGTGTCTTGCATGCAGAGAGATACAAAGTCATAAAATATCAGGATTTGCAGGTAGAAATGAGAGCAATGTGGGAGAAAGATACCCAGATAGTTGCAATAGTATTAGGAGCAATGGGTCTTATAAAAAAGAATCTACAATCATATTTAGATATGTTACAATTACATGTAATTCCATACAAATTGCAGAAGGAGTCATTACTGGGCACATGTGCCTGTCTGACATCAAAGATTGAAACAATACTAATTTCATGAACTTTAATCTTACTTTGACTTAGGAATGGGGTCCATTCCCTCCATGGTATTAGAAATCCAAAAGATTTGGAAAAACTAAAAAAAAAAGGATATGTCATACAGCAGCTGATATCAGGGATATAGCATACAGAAGAAATTGGCACTGGTCTGTCTTAATATCCATACAAATCCCAAAATCAACAAGCAGGCTGTAGGATCAACAATGTATTGTTATACTTCTCGTACATCTGTGTTTTATAGTTAATTTTATTTCTGAAAATATTCCTGATATTAAGGCGACAAGTGGTTTGAAAACAAAATAAAGATTATGATGTTTTTACGTTTTCTTTTTACTGTTGACAGTTTTTCCTTATAACCACACTTACAAAATAATGTCAAGCTAGGTATTGGCAATGATTTACATATATGTATATATATATATATATATATATATATATATATATATATATATATATATATATATATATATGCAAAGCATTCTGGGTAATCAAAAGTACTATACTTCATTAGAGGAACAGCTACTTACTTGTTTTCACTAACAGAGCATTACATATGTTAAATTTTCAAGGACGGGTGGTCCATCTGTGAGAAATACCTGATAAAATTTCTTAGTAGGATATAAAACTCCCTTATTGCTAGATCTAGCATGAAAAAATGGTAGCTTATATTTTAATGTAGATAGTGAGGGATTGCAGATACACTTCTTCACCATGTCATGGCAAGCATTATCAATTTCAAAAAAATTTCCAAGGGGGTAGTGCTTATGAGTGAAATTAATTGTGAAAATACCACATTATTTGCATCAAACACTGTAAAATGTGATATAGTATTTGGTAAAGAGATTACTCCCATTATTACTGAGGGTCCATTATTTCCATTTGCTAAGGAAAGTGCGACAATACACTTTAATATAACTTAGATAGTATCTGTGCACTATATATGAAATATGAAGGGGGACTGGAAAGCAGAAACATAATACCTGTTGGTGTTAGCTCTGTACAGCCATTATTCAGACAATGAGCCTTTATGGCCTTACAAGTAGAATTCTGAATCTAGAATTTTTATAACTGTTAAGGACATCTTGGGAGGCATAGCTCTCAAATGTCCAAATTTTCACAGAATCTCCAGACTTTTGCATCATATTTTTGGTCTGTTCTTCATAAAATTTCCATTTTTCTGGCAAATCATGGAGGATAAAAGTTATTAAATAATGACAGATATTTAAGTTTCAGACTTCATATCTTTATGAGAATACATAATAACGCAAAACCTGTTCTAGCAATTTTTTAAGCTTACAGGATCAATATTTAAAATCTGTCCCTATTTTTGTGCCTTTGTTGTCCAATTATTTTTGGCTTTGTCCAGATTTCTTGCACTGAGAGGCTGAAAGGTATGTTAGAAAAACATATGATACTATAGATTATATGTGGATAGGAAAGTTTTAGGCATATCTTCATATCTCGCAATTAACAATATGTAGTATTACAATGCAATTCGTGTCTTAATTTTTTAGATCTGTTTCTAATTGATGTAGAAGTTTAGGCCAAGCATTCCATCCTGGAAAAGGATGGATGGATGGATGGATGGGTGGATTGGTGGAAGTTACGGCAGTAAGGGGCTACTTAATTACTCCAGTATTAACTGGGTATCATATATGATACCAAATGTACAGGCACAGAGATTCCTAGATTTTGTAAACACAAGCTACCTGGGCCAGATTGTTAATACACCAACCAAAGGTGCAACCATACTGATCTGGTCCTCACTAATATGGGAGACTGCTGCACACCTCCGACTGTAATGCTTCTCTGGTAAGGTTAGACCACAAAATGGTCTCTTTTGAAGTAAAAATAAAACCCAGAACCCCAGCTAACACTGGACTATAAGGATCTACTCTAAGGCTAACTTCCTACTATTAAGTGATAACCTGGCAAAATGTCAAGCCCCCATAAACCCTGAAAACACTGCTACCTATAACAAACTGTTCACAGAATCCCTGTACAAGCACATTAATGCCTTCATAGAGGCAGCTGTAACCACCAGAAAGAAGTACAGAACTAACTCAAGAAAACAAGCCACCCTGGTGGAATCACAACATCAATAAGCTGTAAAACAGAAGGAAGAAAATCATGGCAAAAACTAGGAGAGGCAGAACCCAGCAGGATAAAACCACTCTCATCAAACTAAACAAACAAATCAGAGGACAAATAAAGTCTACCAAAGCCAAATTTGAGGTAAATGTGGCCACCTAGGGCAAAGACAACCACAAGGCATTCTTTAGTTATGTCTGCAAACTCAAAGGCAGTTCATAATTGTTTGCAGAGCTCATTGCTAATGAAGCCACCTATACTGAACAAGAAGATACAGCAAACCTACTGCCTGACAAATTCAGCTCCAGCTTTACCCCTCTCTTCCCTTCAACATTCCGTCAGGAAATCCCGTTAAGTATAACTGTCCCTGCTATCACTATGGAATAGGTCCTTAATGCTCTCTCTAATGCCAAGAATACTACATCAATGGTCTCAGACAATATTCCAGGATGTCTTCTAAACAGCATGAAACATGACCTATCAGACCCTCTGTAACTTGTTATTTAACTATAGCCTCCAACATGCAAAGTATCTTTTGAATGAAAAACAGCAACAGTCATCCCTCTGCACAAAGGTGGGCCATCTACAGACTGTGGAAACTACAGTCCCATAACTCTGACTACTCTCATATGCAAAGCCATGGAAAGAATTATTATGGAAATGATTAATTATAACATAGGAAACCTCCAGACACTGAAACCAACCCAGTTTGGGTTCATCAAGGACAGGTCATGCCTACTCAACCTGGTGGACTTCTTTGAGAAGGTCAACAAAGCAATGGATGAGGGAAAAATGGTTCACACTGCCTACCTTGACCTGGCCACGGCTTTTGACACAATACCCAACTCAGGCATTGTTGAAAAACTCAGGAGAGTAGGTACAAACCTTTATGTCACCCAATAGATAGGCAGCTGGCTAACAGACAGGCCTCAGGAAGTTAGAATTAGGAGTCCAGCTCTACAAAGAGGCCAGTCACAAGTGGAGTCCCTCAGGGATCAGTCCTGGTAACTCTCCTTTTTGGCATTTACTTCTCTGAAGTAAGGCTAGTGTCAATGGACTCTGGTTGATCTGCAGATGATTGCAAATTAGGAGCTATCACTGAATCCCCAATTGAGACAATTGTTCTCCAGGAAGGGTTGACACAGACAAACAGCAAGTATCAGAGCCATGGACCAAAACTCAATACCAAGAAATGCATAATATTATCCTTTGGGAAGTCATCCAACCTTGGTAGCTATCATATTGATAACACATCCCTAAGCCAGTAATCTAGCCTTTGACCATCACATGTCTACAGTAGTGAGGAAATCATTCTATGTTGTGCAACTTATAAACAAAGATATGGCATCTAGGTCCAAGAAATTCATTTTTCTATTATATCTGGCATTCATCAGACCTATCACTGAGTACAATGCCACCTTTGGAACATCTACTGAGGTCCCTCACTAAAAGAATACAGGGCATAAGCAACATGTGCTATGCAGACCACCTCAAGGCCCTATCCCTATATTCTTTCTCCTACAGTCTGTTAAAATTAAATATATGCCTGGCATGCAAGACATTGTCAGATCTCACTTTGATGGACCTCCAGCATATCTGCAAAAGAAACAGAACAAGAATTATCCATTCTAAACACTTAAACCTTGCCTGTGATATAAATAGGACCTGCTGGAGAAACAGGTATATATGTAAGAGACCACCCCTTCTCTGGAACAGCCTCCCCATCCATTTGAAGCAGAGTTGCTTCCCAACCCAATTCAAGTCTAACTTGAGGAACAAGAAATTCATCCATGGTTTGGCACCTATGTCTCTAATCAGCCTGTAAAGGATTCATTTTCTAGGGCCCTGCTTGTAAATGTTTCATCTCCTAAGCCCCTGCTTACACTTATCAAGGGTACAAGAACTTGTCAGAGATTTGAAATACATAGCTAGGTTTTAAAAAGGCCCATGTGGTTGTTAGCCTAGAAAGCACCTATGAACCTATGAGATTTCTCTCTTCCTCGAGTTGGTGTGACTGTGGAGTTGGCATATATAATTTAGGGGTGTAGGGGGGCTTACACCCTGCAAAAAACAAGGAAAAAGGAGTTTTTTTGCCCTTTCAGATTTTAGACATTTTTTTTTTTGTTCTTTTTGAATGTCGATTTTCAAGAAGATGGCGTTTCATAGTAGAACCATCTTGAACAGTAAAGCCTGAGCAACTAAGGTACAAGCAACCTCATATCAGAAGACCTGCTCATAAACAGTATAATATAAAAACTAAACAAAGACAATGCAAATCTGCTATATTTCATTTTTTTCTATGTCCAGTAGGATTTGTTATGCTTTTATTAAATTCAGATTTTTTTTTCTTTATGTTGTATTTTTTATCCATTACTAGAACAACAGGAAAAGGGTGTCAGGTCAACATTCACAACTTGAACTCAAACTCCCTTCAGCTTATCTGACAGAAAGCTGCATTCTGTCATTTTCTCTGAGTCTTCCATGTCACCATTTTTTATACTGTCCCATTCCAGTGAGATAGTTTTCATTTCCAACTCTCTCATTTCCCCATCTCTTGCATGCCTCAAGCTTCTTGGTATAGTTTTGTTGCTATACTTTTTTACTTTTTCCTCTTCCTATGAAAAAGGTTCTTCTTCTCCAGCAAGAACCAAGTGCAACAGTTCCAATTTATATATCTGTCTGTGAAGTATTATAGACTGCTTCTGCTCAGTCATTTTCTTTCTGACATTAAATTCAAAAAGGGACTTATTGGAGGGGCGATCTTACAAGTGAAACCCGTCACACTACAGAAAGATCTGTGCCTGCTGCATGTCAGCTTCATTACCACATTTTGCATTTTCAGCATCTTTAGTTTCCATTCACGCAAGTGTTAATGCATAACCTTTCATCATCCTTAGGTTCATCATAGTTCCACATTTGCTTCTTACATTCTGAGTTTTCAGACTGAATAGAATTGCCTCATATATCATCTTTAGTCAGGAAAGAAATAAGGAATTGTTATTCTGCAGTGGTTTAGTATGAACATGGCTACAGGCTCTACAGTTTATTTTGCATAGCAATTGATAGAAAGCACTTGCAGAAAGTCTTTTTGCTTGCAGAACATTTATTACACAATGATAACATTTTCTGTTTTTTCTCATTATCTCTTAACTCATGACCTATGATTAAATGTAGCAAGGGATTTAAAAGGCTTTTCAAAATGCATTGTATAATCATTTTTTTCTCATTTCTGTAAATTGAAGATGGTTTAAGTGTGCACTGGGGACAGCTTTGTTGAAAGGATGCCTTTTTGCTTTCTCTACAACCAATAATATAGACTAACATAGATACAGGAGCCACGTGAATAGTTAAAATCCTGTGCTTCTGCCCGCTGGACCTAGCAGCATATTTTTCTAATGCAGTCCCATATGGAAATAGTTTCCAAATGAGTTTTACATTCTCATAGTCTGTGCTCTGTAAAGTGGAATAATTAAAAGCCATAACCTACAAATGTGTTCCAATTCACAGCAGTTTTGTATGTAGTGGTTCCTGGAGCACTTCATTTACCCATATTATTTATAGCTTTGGGCTGAAAATATACTTTCATGACTTTAATCTGTCTAACACTTTGTAAGCTAATGTTTTAATGGTTATATTTAAAGATCTGCAATAAAATGCATAAAAACATCTATCCTTCTTGCCATGTGCTACTGATTAAAAATGTTATTAATAAAGAGTATGATCTACATTTAGCATGTATATGATTGTCCATGTGCGTGTATATCTATGTGCGCCTGCATGAGTGTGTGTGTGTGTGTGTGTGTCTGTGTGGTGCGTGTGTGTATATGCATGCATTCACATTTGCGTATGGTTCTTGAGTAGTAAATGTAGAATTTGTAGTAGCTGACATATGTAAAAATGTGATTACCTAATCTCTGTCCATGGTTGCATGATAGGATCATTTTCCACTAATGTATTTGTTTTGCTTATTGCAGAATTGAGCATAATCATCAAAATAAAAAAGAAGTTTGCTGTATCTTTAAACTCTAAAATCAGAGCTTAATTAAACTAATTTGTCTGTGTTTGTGAGGTGGAAACACTTACTGTCATCCTCTGCCATTGCTACTTATTTAAAATTTCATCCTTGGCCAGTTTCATGATAATGTTTATCTCCTCCAGAGGAATGGAAATTAGGCTAATGTTCTGACTTTCCATCTAATTTCTTTCTTGAGAAGGAAGCAAAAGATTATCAACTGTCCAGACAGACAGCAATTTTCTTGTTGTTTGTACTGGGACTGATTTAATTTAGAAAATGCTTATTTGGAAGAATATTAAGAAAACACTGCTGTTAACATGGAAGCCAAATAAATAGTTTTCAAACATGCTGAAGATTTTTCACAATGTACAGCAGCTTAATAAACATATACAGTCCTACTATGCCAGGCCTAATTCATCAAAATAGGTGAATAATGGGATGATATGCTGGATACCTTCTGAAATAGTGCTACAGCTATATGGAGACATCAAACGCTAATATAATACAGAGTTAAATGAAATATACCTTCATACTTCCTTCATAACTAAAAAAAAATGTGAAACCACTAAGTAATGGTCAGTATTATAAAATGGAGAGTACAAATTAAGAAGGTGGTAGAGGTGCCATGCCCTGTAAATAAGAGCATGATGGTAGCTCTTGCAAAAACAGTAATGAGAATATACTGGTGCAGTCAACAACTCCTTCACCAGTCATTTCTGCTGGTTTCTACAATGTCTGTGAGGTATCTTTATTCTCTGGAATGCAATCAGTTCTACAGCAACCCAAGATCTTACCTTTATGATCACATATCTCATGTTTCATGGGTAGTTATAAAAGCTGCAGTACAGGAACATTGAGGACCCTAGTCCAGATCTGCAGT
Source organism: Protopterus annectens (assembly GCF_019279795.1). Lineage (NCBI taxonomy): Eukaryota > Metazoa > Chordata > Ceratodontiformes > Protopteridae > Protopterus > Protopterus annectens. Next base: position 821,965,529 of record NC_056728.1, on the reverse strand, counting down.
TGTCCCCAAGCACTATCTTTTTAACTGACTTATTCAAGGCCAATGAGGATTAAGGAAATCAAACCTTGTACCACAGGAAATACAGCTCACCAACTGACAGATGTATCTCACTTTCCGTCAGGTCAAAGATATGATGTGTTATTATCAGTCCACCTCTGATTGGGTTCACATGCACTGACAAATTTCAAGAAACTGAAATATATGTCTCATGTATGTAATTCAAATAACAGTTTGTTCAGTGTGCCCTAGCACAAGCTTACATGGGTTGTAATGCTTAGGTTCATAGGTTCATAGGTTCATAGGTTCATAGGTTCATACTAGGCTATCTGCCCTAGGGCATTTATAAGCCTAGCCAGAATGTGTTTGGCTTTCGCCACCCATTTTAAATTTATTTTGCTATGCCCTTTTTCGAGGTTAGTATACTGTGCCTCTGTCTAACAGTGACACAGAAGTGATACCCGGGGTAAACCTACGATCGCCCATCCACTCATCAAGATTCCTCTTGAAGAGAGTCAATGAGGGACTCTGCCTAACCTGGACTGGGATTTTATTCCAGAGTAAAGGGAGCCTCTGGGTTATGAATCTGTCCCTCCAGCATGTCCTATTTATTTCAGTGCTGAGGTTCAAGTCTCTCGAGCGTAGCTCGATGGGATTTGGATTTTCTGAGGTGCAGCATGTCCATTAATTCCGGGTTGGACATGGCTTTATACATCAGGCACAGATCGCCTCTGAACAGGCGGTATGTCACTGAGTAGAGCTGGAGTTTCTTTAACCGGGCAGCATATGGCATCTGTTTGAGCCCTTTGATCCTCTTGGTGAGGTACTTTTGGGGTCTTTCCAGTTGCTGCAGGTGTCTGGTAAGGTACATCCCAAAAGGGCATTGTACTCAATTATGGGCCTGATGAGGTATGAGTAAAGAGGCACGATGACCTCCCCTGATCTAGATGTGAATCCCTTCATGATTAGGTGGGCTATATAAAATGTTTTTCTAACCACTTTGGCCACACGGTTGTCAAATGAGAGATTGCTATCAACTTGGGTCCCCAGGTCCCTAATTACTTCTTCTGTACTTAATGGATTACCACCTATGTGGTAATTTGTGGGCACTTTGTTTTTGCCAAAGGGGATGACTATACACTTTTTGGCATTTAGCTTGAGGCCATGGCTCTGACACCAGTTGTCTGTTTCTGTGAGGCCCTTTTGGAGGATGCTTGTGTAGGCTGGAGAGTCGATTATGGCACCCAGTTTGCAGTCATCTGCGAACTTGGTCAGCCACAGTCCTTCCGTGTTGGCCTGTACTTCCGAGAAATATATACCGAACAAGAGAGGTCCCAGGACTGAGCCTTGTGGGACACCACTTGTAACTGGTTTGGAGTCTGACATGGCTCCAGCAATTCTAACCATGTGGGTTCTGTCCTTGAGCCAGTTTACAATCCATCTAGTGACATACGGGTTTATATTTAAGCTGGTGAGCTTATCTATAATGCCGGAGTGGGGTATTGTATCGAAGGCTTTTGCAAGGTCCAGGTAGGCTGTGTGGACCACCTTCCCCTCGTCAATGGCTTTGGTGACTGTTTCAAAGAAATTAACCAGGTTTAAGGCACAGGATCTGCCCTTAACAAAACCGAACTGGGTAGGATCCAGTGTCTGTAGGTCCCCAATATCTTTATTTATGAGGTCCATGATGATCCTTTCCATAGCTTTGCAGACCAAGCTAGTCAGGCTTATGGGGCGATAGTTTCCAGGATCCGTTGAGGCACCACCTTTATGGAGAGGGACCACTGTTGCTGTACGCCACTCTTTGGGCACGTATCCTGTAGTAAGGCTGAGATTGAACAGTAGTTTTATGTTTGGGTTTAGCTCTTTTTGGAGTTCATGTAGGACGCAGCCCGGGACACCGTCTGGTCCCATTGATGCTGTGTTTTTTGCTTTGGAGAGGGTGGCTCTTACCTGAGCATCTGAGATGTCAGGGGGGCAGCACTCTGCTGGGATAGATATTTACCCTTTTGGTGGGGAGGGGGGGGAGAAGTTTGCGCTGAACCTGTCAGCTAGGATGTTGGCAATGTCTGTGGGTTCGGTGTATTTTTTGTCATTTAGGACTAATTCTGAGCATATCTGGGAATTACCACCCAGGTTCCTAACATAACTAAAGAAAGCCTTGTGATTATCCTTAGTGTCCTGTGCAATTTTTCCCTCGAAGCTGGCCTTAGACAACTTTATGAATGCCTGTAGTTTTTTGCTAATACTGATCAGTGGTGCCTTCCCTTTTTGGGATTTTGCTCTATCATTTAGTAGCTTCCTCCTTCTATTGTATAGTTTGTTTATGGCTGGGGTCCACCAGACAGGACGTCTGCCTTTGGAGGATTGGGTCTTGGTTTTATTTGGGATCGCATGATCCATGCATTCCTGAAGGTGTTCATAGAATGCATTTATAAAGGATTCTGCAGTCTGGGCCGTATTTTCCACAGGCTCGGGGGCTTTGAAGGATTCCACCTCAGTTTTGAGGAGTGTGAAATTTGCTTTAGAGAAGTTTTTCACTGTGGATTTCTGGGCAGGGGGTGGGGTCGGGATGTGAATATCCAGTGAGATTAGTTTATGGTCTGATCTTACCAGTGAGGGAAACACTTCTGGTCTGGAGCATAGAGTCCCCATGTTGGTGATGATCAGGTCCAGTATGTTTTCCCCTCTTGTGGGAGTGGTAACAAGTTGTTCCATAGCATTTGAGTTTATAAATTCTAGGAACCTTTGGGCTAAGGTGTTGGACCTAGAGTAATGCTCCCAGTCTGTGTTTGGGTAGTTGAAGTCGCCCAATATAATGGTGTTTGGAGAGACCTTCATATTTTCCAGTGTTCTCAGGAAGGCCGAGTGGGGTTCCTGGGTTTGGGTGGATTTGCATTAGTATGGAGTTACATGTGGTGTAATGCTTGTAGATATGCACTAGCACAGGGTTACATATATTGAAATGTTTATAGACATACATTAGTAAAGGCTTATATGTGTTGTACTGCCTGTAGATATGCACCAATACAGAGTTGCATATGTTGTAATGCTTGTAGGAATGCACTAGCATAGAGTCATATGTGTTGTAATGCTTGTGGATATGTACTTTTATATTGTTACATGTGTTGTAATGCTTGTAGGTATTCATTAGCATGGGAATTCATGTGTTGCAGTGCTTATGGATATGCATTAGTGCACAATTACATGTGTTGTAATGTGTGTAGATATGCACTTGTCCAGGCTTACACATGCTTCTAGACATGCACTAGCACAGGGATGTATGTGTCATAATGTCTGAAGGTACACAGTAGCGCAGTGTTACATATACTGCGATGATTGCATACATACACTAGTACAGGCTTATATCTGTTGCAATACCTGTAGATATACACTAGTACTGAGTTACATATGTTGTAATGCTAGTAGACATGCAAAAGCACAGGGTTATATGTATTGTAATGCTTGTACATATGTACTAGTACAAGCTTAAAAGTGTTGTAATACTTGTGGATTTGCACTAGCACATAGTTACATGTGTTGCAATGCTTGTAAATGTGCACTAGTTCAAGGATTGCATGTGCTGTAATACTTGTAGATATCCATGAGCACGGGGTTATATGTGTTGCAATGCCTGTTAACATGCACCATCATAAAGTTTATATGTGCTGTAATGCTTGTAGACATGCACAAGTACAGGGTTATATTTATTTTAGTGCTTGTCAATATGTACTAGTACAAGCTTACATGTATTGTAATGCTTGTGGTTTTGCACTAGCAGAGAGATTCATGTGATGCAATATTTGTAGACATGCACTAGCACAGATTTTAAGTGTCTTGTAATACTTGTAGACATGCACGAGCATAGGATTATATGCACTTTAGTGCTTGTAGAGATGCACTAGTACAAGTTTATATGTGTTGTAATGCTTGTGGATCTGCACTAGCACAGAGTTACATGTGGTGCAATGCTTGTATACATGCACTAGCACAGGGGTTAGCTTGCAAACATTCAGTAATGCATGGTTACCCATATTTGTTGTAATGCTCGCAGACATGCTTGAGCATGGGATTATATGTGTTGCAATGCTTGTTGATATGGTACTGTCAGAGGGTGACGTGCTGTAATGTTTGTAAACATTCACTACCACAGGGTTGCACATGTTATAATATTGTGGATATGCACTAGACTTACTCAGACCAACAGCTAACAGTAATATACAATGATTAAATAACAATGGATCTGAAATATTCTGAAAAGAAATATCACAAATAAAATAATTTTGACCTGCATAAACAAAATATAATTAGTAACCTCTTAAAACTGAAACTGAATAAGCAATTCATGTATCCAGGACTACTGTTTACAAATGAGAAGTGATATAGTCATTTGAACACGTAACCAGTGAAACAATGTGCATTTCAAACATTTTAATTCTTATATTTGTATAAGTTGCTGGTTTCAAATTTTTGTATGAGTTGCTGACTCATCAAGGCTGAAAAATTCAAAACATTCAGTCAAATATGTCTAATTTAACAAAATTTTCTCTGACGTATGCCCACTGAATAAGTGAATGAGTGAATAAATAAATGAACCAGAAAGAATATACTGATTCATTCAGATTTGAAAAATGAAAAATGACGTACAACTCAAGGAGAAGTGCCAGCCATGAAGAGTTAGTTTTGAACCAAGAAAGAAGTCTCAAGCAGCTGGTATATGAATGTCCTGAGTAAAGAGAAATTACTACTAGTGTTTCTGTATTCAATAAAAATACCCCAATCCATGGATTGAGATATTTTGCACATGCACACAAGTGCGCGCGTACACACACACACACACACACACACACACACACACACAAACACGTACAAACATAGTATATATGTGCATGTCCATCTGTGTGTGTGTGTGTGTGTGTGTGTGTGTGTGTGTGTGTGTGTGTGTGTGTGTGTGTGTGTGTGTGTGTGTGTTTGTGTGTGTGTGTGCGCGTGTGTTTGACTGGACTGACTCTCATTGTAGAGGGAGTAGTTTTGATTATACAAAGAGAGAGAGAGACAGAGAGAGAGAGAGAATTGCTTGGAAAAAGCATTAGCTTTTTAAGGATGTGGGGAACTGCCTATAAGATATGCCCACTATGCTATGCTGTGCTATGCTGTTCTTAAGAAGAAATATTTGCCTCTTGTTTCAGAAAAAGGAATGGAAGTTCCTAATTATTGGTTTGTGGAGAAATGACTGGAGATAAAATTTCTATTTGATCTTATTTGAGTATTGTAGATAAATTGCATGAAATAGGGGCATCTGCTTAGTATATTTTGTATCTTACACTGGTGGTATTCTCACATGGGCAAAACATGGTCACCACACCATTTTACCATGTTTCACTCCTGCTTTCCAGTCTGCTAGTGCACTTCATCTGAGACTTACTTTCTGAACTGTGAAGACAAATTTTTTCTCTAACCAGGGAAAGAAAGAATGATGTGCTGTGCTTGTGAACTGTCATCTTTCGTTTGTCCAAAATGGAGAAGGGTTTGGGAACTCTGGTACAAAACAGCATAGGAATTACTCAAATTATGCTGTCCATTGCGGAATTGAAAAGAATCACCAAAAAATCCTTAAATAATATGTGTCAAAAAATAATGGATGTGTTAAATGACAGAATGCTGCTGCTCCAGTGATATTTATATATATATATATATATATATAGAGAGAGAGAGAGAGAGAGAGAGTTAAAACTCTGACTACAGAACACCTGACCCAGGTTTGATTAGCAGTTCAGATGGCTGATGGAATTGCAGGGAGGGATAAGCATTACCATCCTAGGAAGGGAGGGACTTAGGGAGGGGGATCCTGTGTCTGTCTGCAGTGATGATCCCTGGTGGAGGCTGGTGATGTCATGAAGGAAGGCATGCTCCAAAGAGGAAAGTGTGGAGACATAACTGAGTTACCACAGAAGCAGGGTGATATGCTCTACATCTTCATTGCATATCTGCCCCGTAGATGTAACCATGAGGATCCACAAGGTAGGAAAGAAGAGAGAAACAGGGATAGTTCATAAAACATGAAACAAATGGCTTAAAGAAGGACTGCAATACATTCCTAAATTGTCCTTAAGATCCTCACTGGACTCAAGTCAAATTTGGGTATTGGACCATGAGTTAATTGGAGTGCTTGTTGACCCAGTGAAAGACATTGGGCACTGGAATGGCTGTCAGAATGAAAAAAGAGGAGAAAAAAGAAAAACAAGGAATGACTACTACCTGATGAAGACATGTTTAAAAGTAAGCTAATTACACCAGCAAATACAAAGGGGAAGCAAACACCCAGACAATGTCGTAATTGGCATAGCATGTTTTAAATATAGAAAATGGGCATATTTCTAAATCCTTTCTCCTACAGAAAACACCCCCAGTTTGGCATGTTTTCCTAGTAAGAATGGGAAGAGCAATATCAGCTTTCCACTCTCCTAGACATGTACCATCTTGAGAATAAAAACAGCTAGGCATAGAACATTCTGACGTAAAATATGCACAGTCCTGATAAAAAATGATAGATGTAGATCCTTCTGGAACATTGCTAAAAATTCACATTTCTGACAAATACACAGGGATGGGTATGGAAACCTCAGAAGAAAAATCTAGCTTTGGTAAGAAGGCAGAGAAAAAATCTGTGCATTGTCAGAAACATTCCCTCTTAAATGGATAGGCATAAACTTTTCAGAAGAAAATAAAATCTCACTTTGTTAAATGATTACAAAAGTGTGTACAGCATTAATTGCCTGCATATATGTGAATATGTATAAGAGCGCATGTGCCTTTAAGACTATAAGTACACATAATAATCTGAGAGTCTGATATAGTGTGACATACACAAAGCTGCTGGGATGTTACATGCCTTTTACTATGGTATCGTTTTGCAAGTTATTAAAAATAAATCATAACTTTGAAAATCTGTGCCTAGTGCCATTATTAGCAGCACAGCATAAATGGATAACAGTTGGTGTGCATCATGACATGCTGTCAGTTCTGGGATAATTTTCATTGAAAATTATAGAAATATGCAATTCAGACCAGAAAACTGAAAACACTGCCTAGCTCAGAGTAAGATGTTTTACTGAAAAAATGTTTTTTCCAAGCAAATTCATTTTACCAATCTTCTGATATAATGCCAAAAAATCAACAAAATTAACTGAAATAGCCAAGTTTAACCCACCAGAATCATTCAACTTCACAAAGCCATTTGCCTGTCTGTCACAGAGGCAGAGATTTGCACATTTTTATTTCACATCAAAGCTTAACAAAGAAAGAGAAGAAATTCAGGTAAACACATTACACCATAGAGAAAGACATGGTTTCTTCTGATACCCCAAGGATCATGAAATAATATAGCTGAAGCTGACATGACAATGTACATGAAATGAAATGAACATTCTGTTTACCTACAGAAACAGGGGAAGTAGAAAACAGTTGATACCCGAAAATTCCATTTGTCTGGAAACAGGTGGATAAACTATAGCAAAGTATTTCATTTTTAAATAGCTTAGCAGGTGGGGTTTAATTACTATAAACATTGCTTCTTATTTTCGAGTTAAGAAATTGGTTGCCTGTTTTCCACATAGTAGCTACTGAAAAGGCTCTCCCCAGGATTCAATAAAGGTATTTTACCATGCCAGAATAGTGTAGCAAATTCTGTACAGAATATGGCCGCATAGCAAATCAGTAAACAAGGCTGGGGGCGTGCACAAGCCTGCCAGCACTATATTAACACGGACACCACAGAATAATGCTAATTACCTCATTTGCAGGTGAAAACCATGCAAATGAGGTGAATTAGCGATTCAGTAAGCAGACAGGCATCCGTGTCAGAACAGTGTCCATTATAGAAATATATTTGGTTACTAACGGTGTACATTTCTGCAAAAATCAAAATGGGGGCATGACAGCTCAAAGCAAAGCATGTATTATGACTATTAGGCATGCCAGTGGCCAGAAATATGGCCATTGGCAAGAAAAACAGTTGCGAAATTTTAAAAATAAAAGTTTTTTTTTGCCAATTTCAGCCGTTTTAAGCATAGCGCAGTGGCACACAAATGAGATCATGCAGAAAATTAAAAAAAAAATGTAAAAAGACAATTTCAAGTGAAATCTGCATTTTGCCGTTATAGTGGGTAGCATGCAAAACCAACAATAACAGGTAACACTGGTTGCTAAGGAGGAAGGCTCTGGTGTAGTGGTATAACAAGGGACTAAGGCAGTAGGGTATGAAAATGAGCTAAATTTATGGAATAGCAAAATAGGAGGCCATGTCGCCTGCACCTAACCATGTAGGAGTTATAATGCTGCAGTGTAAGCAGAAGAAGCAGCTGACATGAAAAGGGGGTGTGTCATGCTTGGTGTAAGCACATTGGAGCTGCGTGGCCTCTATTTGCACTTAGCTAAGCACAGCTAAGCAAGCAGGTGTGTGGGAGGGTCTTTTCTGCTCAAAACTGTGGCAAACCATGGGGCTTAAACTCAAGGAAAACATGAAAAAAAAAAACAACAGGAACCAGCAGAACTGTTTACATTTGAGCAGCGGGTGTGCGGGGTGCACCACAGGGCTTAGAAGGGGCAGAAATGGGAAGAAAAAAAGGGGAAACAGCAGAATAAAGTCACTCAAGTACAGATAATATTGCTGGCAGGTGGAATGCATCATAGTCAGCCAATCACACAGGCTGCATCTGCAGTACGGCAGTATAAACTATGCAAACAAATTTCAGTCTGTTTTTTCCCCACAAACTCTGCACCATTGGTGTACGCACTCAGAGGAATTTTAACTGACAAAATGTTAGGGGCTGCTGTCACTTTGATACATCAGTATGTGCTAGAGGCCAAGGGCAGTGAGGAAGATAATGCTGACAACCACCCCAGACTGTGGAGGAGGAGAAGAGTGTTCAGACCCAGGGTAACCTACCAGGGGCTACATTATCTAGAGATACTAGAGTGCTATAGGGTAGACAGGGACATACTTCAGCAATGCATCGTGCTGTGCCGGCCTCAACTCAGACTCAGAGCCAACAGAGGGCAACCCATCCCAGTGGATACCAAGGCACGTTTAGCCTTAACAATACTAGATACAGGTACCTTCCAAAGACCTACTGGGGACATCATGGGGGTCTCACAGGCATCTGCATCCAGGGAACTCCACCAGTTCATGGATGCCATGCTACCACATGCCGGTGAGCACATTTACTTCCCCAGCACCCCTGAGGAGAGGACCAGCAATATGCGCCTCTTCCACTGTGGTCTCTGCAACTGCTGCATTTGCTTGACAAGGTACATACCAAAGGAGCCATTGTACTCGGTAATGCATCTGATAAGGGTAGAGCACAGGGATGTTGTGTCCTCCTGGTTCCTGGATGACATACTCGTATTTGTGAGGTGGGCCATGTAGATAGCCTTTTGTACAATGGTGCCCACACAGTGGGGAACTGTCAGGTTGCTACCAGCCTTGGTGCACAAGTTGCCTCACACCTGATTGCATGCTCAGTACATTGTTATTACTGTCGTAATTAGTGTGGATGACATCTACCACAACAGGGAAAGTGATGCATTTCCAGACATTCAGTTTGAGGCCATGCTTCTTACACCAGTGATTAATTTAGGTAATGGCCTCTTGGAGGATGCTCACATCAGTAGGGGAATGTCAGATAGTGGCCAGCTTGCAATCATCTGTAAAGCTGGTCAGCCAGAGACCACTGGTTTTGTCTTGTACCTCAGAAACATATATCTCAAACAGTAGAGGCCCCCAGACCGATCCTTGGGGTACACTGCTCTGTAAGGGTCTACTACTAGTGGTGGCTTCCAATACTTTGACCAAGTGGGTACTATCATTGAGCCAGTTAGCTACCCATCTGGTGACATACAGGTTGATGCCTAGCTGTGTAGGCTTATTTATCATGGTTGCCTGGAGATTATTGTGAGAGATTTAGGCTAGGTGAAGGTAGGCAGTGTGCACTATCCTCCCCTCATCCTTGTGTTTGTTGACCATTTCAGAGAAGTTGACCAGCTTTAACAGGCCTGATCTCCCTTTGACAATACCACACTGTGTGGGCTCAACCATTTTGAGGTTGCTGATGTCCCTGTTTATAAGGCCCTTGATATTGCCCTGCATGCCCTTGCAGATCAGGCTAGTTAGGCTGATGTGCATATGATTGCCTGGGTCAATGGATTGCTCCACCTTTGTGTATAGGGATGACTGTGGCTGTCCTCTGTGCAGATGGGATGACACTGGCTTTGGTTAACTACAGTGTGCAATGGAGCTGAGAGTTCATGTAGGATGCAGCCAGGGATGGTATCAGGCCTATGGAGACTTCTGTGTGTTGCCTTTGAGAGGGTATTATGGACTTGCTTCCTGATGATGATGAGGGGAAGGGGGCATGTGCTGTGCATGTCTATGTGTACCGATGGGAGGACGTGGGGTGATGTTTACACTTAACCTGTTGCAGCAGGTTGGCTATATCTATGCTATATGTGTATGTGGTGTTATTGACCACCACAGAGCAGATTTGGGTGTTGCCTCTGGGATTGCAGACATATGTGTGGAAGGTCTAGTGATTGGCCTTGATGGATGTGTCCAATTTGCACTCAAAGATAGCCTTAGGATAATTCACCTGTGAACTTATTTGCTTGTTCAGACCAACGTGACATGGCTTCCAATTAGGCACCTGCTCCTTCTTGGTCCTTTCCAGCAATTATTTCCACCTATTATGGTATTTGTGTATTGCTGCTATCTACCACAGAGGTTTAACCTACCTTAAGGGAGATGATGTTGTCCTGTCAGGTATTGCTGAGTCCATACAGCTATGTAGGTGCTCACACAGTATTGTGATGTAGGCTTAGATACTACTGCTAGTTCCAACTGATGGGACGGTGGCTGTAAAGCTACTTCTTCCTGCTCTGAGGGGATTTATAGTCAGTTTTGGAAAGTTATTTTTGTATGACCCTGACAGGGGGGGCAGGGGAGATGGTGACCTCAACAGTGATGGCTATGTGGTCAGATCTTACCAAGGAGGATGACACTGTAGGAGTGCTACAGTGGTTACTCATGTTGGTTAGGACCAGGTACAGGATATTTCCAACTGTTGTAGGAGTGTTGACCAGCTGACCCACTGCATTGCCATTGACAAAGCTGAGGAATCTTTGCGCATTCATGTTCAGGTAGAATAGGTCATGCACACTATGCTTGAGTAGTTAAAGTCACCCAGGAGCAGGGTAGACGGTTGAATCTTGACAGATTCAGGCAAGTCCAGATAGGTGTAGTGGGTGTCCAGAGTCATGGTTGGAAGTCTGTAGCTAGCTATGATTTGAGTAGGTGTTATGTCAACAGTTAACTGCACTTGGGATGTCTCCTGTGCATCATACTGTTTGGCCAGACTGGGGGTGTGTATGTGTATGATAATGTTTAAAACTCCACCTCCTGTGGCTTTGCAGCTCTCCATTTGGGGTCTAAATATATGATGGGATGAGTAACCTGGCAAAGTTATTGTGCTCTCCACAGCTGCAAACGAGGTGTCAGTGACTGCACAAATGTCAGCATCCTCCAGGACAAGGTACACTTGTAATGACATGAGTTTCATGCTAAAACTTCCAGCTGCTGTTTAGAGTAAGACATCTGCACAAAGGCACACATCAATGGTGGCAAAGGCCGGAAGACAGTGATGCTTTATAAATCAAGCTGTAACACACTTAGATGGTTTCACATTCACAGGAATACTCTGCAGGATATAACATCTGGCATTCAAATATATGCTGTTATGTTATGACTTTAGTCTTTACTGGCTTGCCAGTGATTTGCCAGACAATACACAACTCTATGAGGTATTGTCTACAAATATGAGGCAAACATGTGGTCAGTTTGCAATACTCTGGACAGTTGAAAGGTATGAGCTCAGTATATAACATACAGTCCAACACACACTTCTGCGACAGTTGTTTACTATGCACATAACCTATATAAGTCTCTTACATTTGTAAGGCAAGCATATGCATCATGGTAGCATTCACAGGTGACATATGAATATTTACAACATCCCAAGTAGCTGGCCTAGCAGTGTCATAGTCAGTCTTGGACAACAGACACTCCAGTAGTGGTCATACATGAGCTGACCTTTCTTGGGTGGCTCAAGGGCCAGAGCTGTGATCTATGTCACTTCAGACAGGGCCAGCAGGAATGGCCATAGATGCTGGACAGCAACATGTGAGTCCAGCAAGTCTTGTTGCGACCTAGTGTTTAACTTCCTATTTCACATTATTGCATCCCCCCTTCTGAATTCCATTACATTACATGCTTAATTGATTGACATACATGTTATAGTGCTGAAGAGTTTCCTTAGAATAATGCAAATGTTTAGGTTTGCATAGTCACAGTCTGTCTTTGTGCAGACAGGTTCAGACCTGTTTTGCATAGGCAGCAGCTTGCCTTTGTAGATAATGCTCATGAGCAGGTGATGGCCTGTGCACAAATTGATGTCTCTCACTTGCTACTTGCATCCATAGCAGCTTTGATGTCTTTCCATTAGCCAATGCCATAGCAACATAGTGCTCTAATTAGGTCCTTCATGTGGGCCTTGCCCCTTTTTCTTGTCTGTGAGGACATTATGGAGGTGTGGGGGGGGGGAGGCTACAGCTTCACAGAATGTAGGTGGAAATACCTCTCAGAATTTGAAATGTGGAGACAGCCAAACATCATGAGGGACAAAGGTCCAGCATTGGGTACAGATTGTAAGTAAGTATTGCTGTTATACACATAGAATATTGCTAGATTAACAGGGTTTGTCTGGACATGCATTTTCTGCATGACTTAATGTCTAACAGTGATCTGTCTCTGACATACCTCTCACCTGTCCAGATGTCCACAGAATGCCCAGAGGTTTGCCTCTTATGTTTGGTCTGTTCCTCAAGACGATTTCTTTTTATGAAAAATCAGTGGGATAATGCAAGGATTGAAGTCAGTAAATGTTGACATCCATTTGTGTTTCAGACATCATATCCTTCAGGGATGTTATGTTACAACAAAGCCTGTAACACCAGCAACTGTTTCAGTTTGTAACACCATTATGTGACATATGTCCCTCTTTTTGGCCCCGTGTCTGCCAGGTATGTCAGGCTTTGTCCATATATCTTGCAGTAAGAGGTTTAGAGGTATGGTATATCATGATTTAGTGACTTCACTCCTGATATCATCCCAGTGACTTAGCAGACTCCCAGAAGTGGTATGTGGCAGTGGACATAAATATGGTCCGACATCCTGGACATTCTGTGGAAATCTGTACAGTTGAGAGTTAGGTATATCTGGCCATTATTAACAGACTGTCAAGATTGTGTAGCAGTGTAGAATAGAATCTAAAATCAAATCAAATCAAAACTAGAATCAAACTCTACCACAGACTTGTAGACAAATTACTGAAACTTATCTCCAAGCTTAGGCCTAGCCTACTACTTGGTGAAGACATACACCCCAACCCTGGCCCATCCACCTTAGACACATACTCCCCTTATACCTGTGACCTAAGCTACAAACCTACAATTTCCAGACCATCTAACTCTCTCCTAACCTGTCATCTTAGTATTAGAAGCATTAATAACAAGGTACATGAACTGCATGCACTCCTTGCTGTTCACTCTCCTGAGATTCTCTGTCTATCAGAGACCTGGTTAAAACCTACCACTACAGACAATGAAGTACTACCTCCTGGGTATAACATACACAGGCTGGACCATGCAGGAAGGTGGTGGGATAGCTATACTCTGTAAATCAGAGCTGTATGTAACCACAGATGTAGTACAACCACCTCAGATTAACAGCTTAGAGATTCTAGCCACCAAACTGCAACTTAACAAAAGTATAGGCATTTATATCATCTGCATGTATATTCCCCCAGGTAACAATATAGCTACACTTAAAGACACCTTACACTGGATATCTAGTCACTACCACCAAGAAACCCTACTTCTCGGAGACTTCAATATAGACTGGGCCACCTGTTCATCAGAATCCCAAGCCACCCATATTAACCTACACTCATTTACGCAAATCATTAACATACCTATTAGGGTAGGTAAGCCCAACCAAAAAGAAAGCATACTTGATTGGGTACTCATCAATAGTCACACCCATCTGTACACCTCTGGTACCCTTCCCGATAGTCTAAGCGACCACCATCTCACATATATAATTAAGCACAAAGCTATCAATCCCCAACAACCCTTACTAAGAAATGTTACAAATAACAAAAACTTTGACTCAGCCGAATTCCAACATGAACTAAAATCATGTAATTGGTCTATTTTAAAACTTCTCCCCTTAGAGGAAGCAGTTGTGTACTTTAACAATAAATTCCTTGAGATCCTTGACTTACACGCACCTATTCATTCAAAAAGAGCAAAGGCAAAAACTGCACCATGGCTTTCAAAAGAGACTAGACTCAAAATTAGCATTAGAAACACAGCCTGGGCTTTATGGCTTTCAACTAAACATCCCCCAAGATCAAATTAAAAACAGGCAGCTTAGGAACGAAACTAAAAAATTCACACTACAAGACAAAAAAACAATACTACTGCAAATTACAGACAGAAAATCAAAATAACCCTCAGAAGTTTTGGGCAGGCTTGAATAAACTACTACACCCTGGACAAACTACTACCCCCGTCCCATTTGCCACTACTGATAAACCCCCAGAGGATGTTTCAAATAGTTTTAACCGATTCTTCACCGAGACAATTCAGGCAATAGCCAGCCAACTACATCCTAGCTCCTTTGGCCCAGAAAGTACAACCTCTAGAAACCTACTCTCATTTAATTTTCAACCTGTCGCCACATCACATATCCATACCCTAATCAAAAAACTAAAACCCACCACATTATCGGCTGACCAACTTCCTGCTGAATACCTACAAAAATCAGCTGATGTTATTGCATACCCAGTATCGATATTTATCAATCGAACCATAGAAGAAGCTAAAATTCCCACTATCTGGAAAATATTCTATGTAATCCCACTCCATAAAGGAGGTAGCTCTACTGAATTCTCCAACTATATGCCTATAGATATACTCTCTCCACTTGCAAAGATTATGGAAAAAAGTATTCAGAGACAGTTCATGCACCACCTAATCCATAACCACCTCATGGCAGATACGCAGCATGCTTTCAGACCTCACCACGGTACTATCTCAGCCCTACTAGCCTTTACCAACACCATAACCCATAATTGAAACAATAACCATATTTCTTCAGCCCTCTTCTTGGATCTCTCCAAGGCATTTGATATGGTTGACTACCAACTATTAATCCACATCCTGCAAATACTCAGTCTAGATCCTAAAGCCCTTCAATGGTTTAAATCCTATCTAAGTGGTAGATAGTAGGCTTTTCTTTGTCAGAATATACTCTATAACCTACTACCTAACACCCTTGGGGTACCACAAGGCTCTATTCTAGGGCCCCTGTTATTTTCCATTTTCATTGACAATATGAATACTGTCATTCCAAAAGTTAGCTGTATCCAATATGCTGATGACTCTACCCTGAACTGCTCTGCCACATCCCCAATAGAGTTACAGTTAGCCACCCAGACCACCTTTAACACAATAGAAAACTGGATTTCCCAACGACATCTGATTCTAAAGCCTAAGAAAACTAAAATGCTGTTATTATTACCTACACAAAAGTCTACTGCCATTAACTTTATAATAAAAGCAAATGATGGAACAATAATCTCCCCTGACCACTCCACTAAACTATTAGGTGTCATTATAGATCATCATTCTCTTTCGGCTTTTCCCGTTAGGGGTCGCCACAGCGGATCATCTCTTTCCATTTCTTCCTATCCTCTGCATCTTGCTCTGTCACACCAACCGCCTGCATGTCCTCTCTCACCACGTCCATAAACCTTATCTTAGGCCTTCCTCTATTCCTCTTACCTGGCAGCTCCATCCTTAGCATCTTTTTCCCAATATACCCATCATCCCTCCTCAGCACATGCCCAAACCAACGCAATCTCGTCTCTCTTGCTTTGTCTCCAAACTGTCCAACATGAGCTGACCCTCTAATATACCGATTCCTAATCCTATCCATCCTAGTCACACCGATTGCAAATCTTAACATCTTTAACTCTGCCACATCCAGCTCTGACTCCTGCCTTTTGTCAATGCCACTGTCTCCAACCCATATAACATAGCTGGTCTCACTACACTCTTGTAGACCTTCCCTTTCACTCTTACGGATACCCGTCTGTCACAAATCACTCCTGACACTCTTCTCCACCCATTCCACCCTGCCTGTACTCTCTTCTTCACCTCTCTTCCACATTCACCATTACTCTGAACTGTTGATCCCAAGTACTTAAACTCGTCCACCTTTACCAACTCTACTCCCTGCATCCTCACCATTCCTCTACCCTCCCTCTCATTTACACACATATATTCTGTCTTAGCCCTGCTGACCCTCATTCCTCTGCTCTCTAGAGCATATCTCCACCTCTCCAGAGTCTCCTCAACCTGATTCCTACTCTCACTACAGATCACAATGTCATCTGCAAACATCATAGTCCACGGGCCTCCTGTCTGATCTCATCTGTCAACCTGTCCATCACCACTGCAAATAAGAAAGGACTCAGAGCTGATCCTTGATGTAATCCCACCTCCACCTTAAACGGATCTGTCACTCCCACTGCAGTCCTCACCACTGTCACACTACCCTCGTACATATCCTGTACCACTCTTACGTACTTCTCTGCCACTCCCGACTTCCTCATACAATACCACAACTCTTCTCTAGGCACCCTGTCATATGCTTTCTCCAAGTCTACAAAGACGCAATGCAACTCCTTCTGACCTTCTCTGTATTTCTCCATCAACACTCTCAGAGCAAACATTGCATCTGTAGTGCTCTTTCCTGGCATGAAACCATACTGCTGATCACTAATCATCACCTCCCTTCTTAACCTTGCTTCCACTACTCTTTCCCATAACTTCAAGCTGTGACTAATCAGTTTTATCCCTCTGTAGTTACTGCAGCTCTGCACATCACCCTTATTCTTAAAGATAGGTACCAAAACACTTTTTCTCCACTCCTCAGGCATCCTCTGACTTTCCAAAATTTCATTAAACAATCTAGTTAGAAATTCCACTGCCATTTCTCCTAAGCACCTCCATGCTTCCATTGGTATGTCATCTGGGCCAACAGCCTTTCCATTCTTCATCCTCTTCATAGCTGCCCTTACTTCCTCCTTGCTAATCTGTTTCACTTCCTGATTCACTATCCCTAACCTAAAATTCGACCTACATGTTAACCAATTGATCAAACCATCAACAAAAAACTAGGATCACTTTACAGAATAAAAGCCTTCCTAACCCCTCCAGCCAAAGTTGCCATAGCTCGATCTCCCCTTCTCTCTACTCTTCTGTATGCATCCCCTCTTCTCTCTAATGTTAACAAGACTGTCATGAACAAACTCTCAATCTGTTATAACCACATTGCCAGGTTTGCCACTGGGCTGCCTTTTAGGACACATCACTGCATCAATCTAATCCAGCTTGGATGGCTTGAACTACCCAGTCTGATACTATATAGCCAATTGGTTATGGCCCATAAAATCATATATAAACCTAACAATACCCCTGCACTTAAAGATCTTGTCACCCTCTATAATAATCCTAGACCACTGTGCTCCTCCAACAGAGTCCTTATTCAGATATGTAAAGCTAATAACTCAGCCAGTGACCCACTCTTTGTAAATTCTGTAGTTAGATCATGGAACTCTCTACCAGCTGATATTATCTTACCTCTCTTCACTTGGTCAGTTCAAAACTAGGCTCAAACACTACCTGGGAACAAACTGGCTATGTCACTGTATCAAGCCTGGTTAACCTGTCTCTGGAATGTGTAAATCTGATAGGTAGACTATGTAATTTTATCCAATTCTCTCACTGAATAACACTACCTGACGATTTGTTATGTTTGCTCTTCTAATCACTGAAAATATTCTATATGTAATTTGCATTGTCTGCCCATCTAATCTCTGTAAATAATATATTTGTTATTTGTAATATGTGACATGTTATGATGATTTGTTATTCCATGGAGCTTTTCTCCCCGGACCTCCGCTGAAAATGGACATGCATCCAGTTGGACTATCCCAGTCAACAAATGTAAAATAAAAAATAAAATAAAATAGTGTGTAAACGTCAGGCTTAGTGGGGAGAGTGGCAGATGTGAGTGTCATAGATCCTTTTCTATCTGACTGTGCATGCTGCTACAGTTGCTGGTGGTCTATCAGGTGTATATGTTTGTAGGGGCAGACTGAGAAATGTCCTGTAACACCTCAGGATTCCCAGTAGACTGTGACTTGGGGCAGTATATGTTGGTGTAGTGTGTGACTGGCAATCAGGATATGTTTGGTCAAACAGTTGTTATACTCTAGAGTTAATTTGTGGTACTGGTATGTTGCTGTGACTGTGGTGCAAATGGTTGTGGGTGGACAATTTCCACCAATGTCTGCTTTTCCCTACAGTTACATCCCTATAGTGCATGATATATTTGCAAATGCATGTTTAATTCCCCAGAGCTGATTTGGGGTAGTGTTGTGTTGGTCTGACTATAGTTCAGAAGGTGCTGGGTGACATGGCTGGCAGCACTCAGCTGTTTTTCTCTTCTGTTACATGACTGCAGTCATAACTCTCCACTGTCCAGATGTCTATACACTGTCCACATGAGTGGTTCATGTGTTTGGTCTGATTCCCATAACAGTTGTGGGTTTCTGACAAATCACTGGGGTGATGTAAGCATTGAGATCAGTAAATAATAACAATCATTTGTGTTTCAGATCTGGAATCTATCAGAAAATATATTTTAAAACAAACCATGCTACTTAATGATGACTTTTTTCATTAATGTTAAATGACCATAATGCATGATATGTTTGTAAAAGCATTACCAGCCCTCTCAGCTCAGACGGTGTAGTGGTGCTTTGCTGTAATTGTGGTGCACAGCATCCTGAGTTCGAGAGTTGGCAGGGCTGATTATTTTGTTGCTGGGCAGAAAAAGGGCTGATGGAGACAGAGTGATTAGCTTCTCTTAGCAGCGCTTAATCCTGCTTACACCCATGCTAATTTTAATTAAAGAAAAGAAAAAAGGGTGATAGGAAAGTGGTGAAATGGGGGCAAGCAGGGGGTAAAACATTAGGAAAAGCAGCTAGGGATGTACAGGACAGGTGTAGGAAAGGACCATAGCTCTACATTTCTACTGCAGTAATAGCTGTGACTGATGTTGAAAATTTAGGATTTAGAGCCTCACACCCCACAGGGAGGTGTGTTGGCAACATACATATGTAGGGTAATTTCAGTGTTGATTAATTTATGTCACTGGACATGGGGGCGAAATGTAGAGCTATGTATGGGACAATTTTTTTTTTGTGGGATAGATGCCTTTTTTTTATTAAGGTGAGAGGGGGATGTTAGGGAAGGGGTGTAGGTATGTTTTGGGGGGGTAGGTTGAGAAGGACAGATTGCATTCACAGACAGACAAGACACACAAGACAGCAGGCAGGGGTGGTATATGACACATGAGGGGGGTAAACACCTTGGGCGGGGAGGGTGGTTGGGAATCAGAGGCCCATGAGCCCCAAAATGGATACAGTGTGACTGAGGTCCCCACCCATGAGCAGTCACCACTGCACCTTTACAGCCCCTCCAGGTGCACCAGGCAGCCCTCCATCTGGGGAAGGCATCCATCCAACTCAGAGTGGATGACACTTTGCACAATACCCTAGAACCAGCGGCGGGTGACAAGCTCCTCTCCATGCCTGCACCCAGGGGGGGGGATGGGCCCCATTCCCTGAGGCGGTTTCACCTGAAGGTGGTGCAGGATCAGCAGATGAGAAAGTTCCAGGTTTGGTCTCAGATGTGCTGGGGTCCTTTGCCATGGCCAGATGGGGTGGGACAGACAGATCCACCGGGAACTGCCTTCCTAAATGTGCTATGGTGTTGAAGTTATCCAAGATAACCAATAGGTTAGTCATGAACAAAACAATTAAAATTAGTTATAACAGCATGCATGGGTGTTCCAATTAATGCAAACCAACAAATTTGAAACTGTTGCAAACAGTACACATGCATAAATAGAAAAACAGTAAGCATTTTAACAGCATGCAAGTTACATTGACAGCAGCAGGCCACCAATAATAGTATTTGAACAAGGTATATTAATATGTAACCAATTAAATAAATGAACAATAATAGAACACATGTTCCAACAATAGGTTTTGAGAACATCATACCTGTAGTATATGAATAATAATTATTGATGCAGATGAGGGGTGGGGGAGAGAAAAGAGCCCATTAACAACTGTATAGGCTTCTATTTTTCACAACAGTACTACTCAATACTCTACAGGTCTGTCCACACTTTACATCTACCTATGGCCCATAGCTTCTGTAGCACATACATACCCAAAGAAATCCAAAAATTGAAACACCAAACCACGAACAAAAACAGATCAAGGCAGAAACCAGGAACCTTCACAAAATGTATTCCAAATTTATTTCAAAAACAAGTAACTCCTCCGTCGATTTCAATAACCATAAAAACAGACAGCACAAATTTCAGCTGAGCGTGCTTTCTCCTTGTTACAATAACAAAGTTTCTTCAGAACTAATCTGTTTTTGCACATACATACCCATTAGACTGTCATCCTGTAATGGTGTGGGGCAGACTGGGAGGGGCTGTACATGTCAGGGTTACATACTTGACCGAGAAGGGGTACCCTGCACTGATGTTCTGTTAGTCTGCTACTGGCATACTTCCCTGGATTCCTATCTGTATCCAAGGTTACGGGGCAGCAGTGACCACTAGCAATTACAGTGTGACACTTGAGGGACATGTATCAGGGAGAGTGCATGGTGTATGTGCCTATTCTGCTGTCATTTGCAGGCATATGGATTTGGACAGTGGAATAGGTGTACACGGTATATTAGTATACCCTTCATACAGCTACTACACACATTTCTTTACCAGTAAGACCTGTGGAAATATCTGTTAACACTTTCTGACTGTTTATACAGATATTCAGGATTTCTTTAGTGTATATATGCACTCATCTCAGTACTACTCCCTGGATTCAAACGGTGTCTGGGTGTGGTAAAATGAACAACAGGGCCATTGTCCATCTCACTGAGCTACTGGGAAACTGATGTCTCTTACTTGACTGATTTCTGCCTAATACTCTCTGGGTAAGACAGTCTGAATTTGTAATCCTGACATTCATGCATGGCAGATAGTTATTATACTATGTATTAATCCTTTGATATATATATATATATATATATATATATATATATATATATATATATACATATTAGATATATATATATATATATATATATATATATATATATATATATACACACACACATACACACACACACACACACACACACACACACACATACACACACACACACACACACACTCTGATATATATATATATATATATATATATATATATATATATATATACACACACACACACATACACACACGCATGCATATATTTATATATATATATATATATATATATATATATATATATATATATATATATATATATACATATATATAGATATATTAATATATATATGAGTTTCAGACTTTATATCCTTCAGAAAATACACACTAACACACATTTTGTTATTCTAGCAACTTTCTAAGTTAAAAAGAGCAATATTTAAAATCTATCCCTGTTGTGGTTCTGTTCATATTGTTGAGGCCTTTGTCCTCCCATTATTTTAGGCTTTGTTCAGATTTCTTATGCTAAGAGGTTGAGAGGTATGGAGGTGTGGTATGCAGTGCCCTAGATAGGGTGGAGGGGAGGTTAGTCAATTAACTTGATCAGGCTTAACAGGAGACAAGAGCCTGAATCCTCTACATCAGCTACCAGACTGCTGAAGGAATTGTGAGCTTCAGTGGAGACAAGACCCTGAATCCTGTACATCAACTACCAGACTGCCGACAGAATTGTGACTTTGAGTTTCAGTACATTTTCAGGGAATTATGAGTTTCAGTGCATTTTCAAGGGATTATGAGTTTCATTTCATTTTCATGGAATTGTGAGTTTCAAGAGAAGAATAGTTTACTGTGGTTCATGCTAAGTCTGTTTTCAATGTACAACTGACTGTTTTGTTGTACCAAATGGCAGTCACTGTTTGTGCTGTAGAATTTGAAAGCAGTGTTAGTAGCATAATTGCCTTTGGTACAGAAGACTTTGGGTTCTACTCCCAAACCATGTAGATGGAGTGTTGATATTGCAGTACCCTTTTGATGGCCAATTAGTTGGTGCATTTTAAGGGGGATAGGAGTTCTACACTCTTGAGTGTATCCTCCTTTGCATGAAATGCATAATAACCATGAACTTGTTGTCGGTTTGTCAGTCATTCCCTATTGCAATATTACCAGCTTCTCAAATTCTTTTTAAGGTAACATAGGCAATTAGTGCTTCAAAGGCAGAAGGCACTGAATTTGTAGATGACACACTGAAATGTAAAGTCGTTTGCCAGTAGCAACTCCTTTATTAGTTACAGTTATCTTTAATATGGAATTATTCAGATGACTTTTACTTCTGCAGAGATAGTGCTTATTGAGTCATATTGTTGGATTGTAATGACAGAAATTTGAGTGGCCTTTTATGGTTGAAATTTTCTAAAATGTGTATTTTTGTCATTACTGGTTCATAAAGTTTGTTTCATTGCTTGCCTTAAGAATTTTTACACATTCTAACACTTGGTGCTATATTACACAAGGAATATAAATAATATACTCAAGAAGGTGAATCAAACAACACATTCATTTACATATGGCCCTAAAATGTATACAAGGAGCCTGCGGTTTGAAAACAGCCCAGAGGTCAATTTAAACCTCCACTGCTCAGATGCATTCTCTTTGAATGTGGGCTTTTATGCCATTTCAATGAAAGGCAAGAGAAGTTTACTGCTCATGCTAAGTCTGTTTTCAGTGTGAGACTAGCATGCTAAGTCTGTATTCATTGTGAGACTATTGTTTGTTTAGCAAATGGCTATCAGTGTTTGTGCTATTTTATTTCAATATCTGTTATCATTGTAGAAGTAAATAAAAAACATTACGTACACTGTCAGGTTTGAGCAGTGTTTATGGTAACTAGGGAGAAATACCCAAGTAATGGAATACTGGAATGGCTGGGGGGGCTGCTGCTGGGGGGCTAGGGGGTTTCTGCAAGTGGGGCTGCTGTGAGAGGGGAGGCTGAATCTATTACCCAACCTAGGGCCCCATTTGACCATGATCTCGCTCTGGTATTTTGCACTATTTACTATAAGCTCTCAGAAGTTGGAATGAAACAATGAAGTGTCAGTTGTAAAAAAATAATGTGTTTTTGTTCCGTTTGCCAATAACAGAACAAAGGCACTTATTATTTTTTACAACTGACACGTTGTTTCCTTCCATCTTCCGGCAGTTTATGGTTTTCACTCTTATTTACTGTTAATTAATAACAGTCATATCGTTGAACATGCCAGTGCAGTTGTGTGGATTGTGGACCTCAACTGAAGTGGCAGCAGCCCACCCAGCTACATTATGGGCAACAGGAAAAATAAAAAGGGCAATGACAGTGATGAATTTGATGATAAAGTAAAACTTAACGCAGGCAAGAAACTGGAATAACTTTGATTCTATTGTTACTGTGTTTTCAGTAGAAGTTAATACAGTTTCTTTCTTGCCTTAAGTCTTTTATTTTCTCATTTTTTTTTCATTACTGCAAGTTGACCCCAGTTTTGTTAGATTTTTAAAGTCATGCAAGAAACATTAATTTCTTTAAAAGCACAATACAAAATACTGCGTTGTTTTTATTCTGCTTATAAAAAAGTTATTAAATCTTCTTGCTTGACTTTAAGCCTTCGATTAGGTTATTATTATTATTGTTATTTTTCAAGTTTCCCAGTTTTTGTTGCACTTCTGTTTTATTTAATTGAGCAAGTGAAAAAAAATGAAGCAGGTTGAGCTTGAAAGTGGTACACAGCTTTTGCTTACAGTTCTTATTTAAACATCAAAACCTCATAGCTCAAGGGATAAAGCCAAAAATGCAATGAGTCTGGAAAAAGGTCAAAGGTCCAGAATCAAGGACAGATTATTAAATATAACAATGTTCTTATATGCTTAGTTGCTAGAATAACAGGTTTTGCATTAGCATGCATGGTCTGAAGGATATCAACTCTAGAAGTCTAAAACTTGAATGTCTATCATTACTTAAGTTTTGCAATCCTTATAAATTTGCCACAAATCTTATTGAGAACAGACCAGAAATATGATACAAACTCATGGACAGTCAAACATATGATCTGATTTCTGAACCTTTTAGGGGAAGAATCAGGGAGAACTAATGTGAAAGGCACAAAATTATGGGCACATTTTAAGCTTTACTCTTGTCAACAAAGGAAATGAATGACAGTTCATACCACATTACCTTGACCCGGCCAAGCCTTTTGACACAATCCTCTACTCAGGTATAGTAAAAAATCTGAATAAAGTGGGAATAAACCCTTTCGTCACTAGCTGGACTGCCAATTATGTCACAAGATGCTGGAGGTCAAACTAGGGGAGATTACCTCTCCAGTCACCAATGGTGTCCCCCAGGGTTTGGTGATGAGACTTTTCCTGTTTGGTATCTACTTCTTGGAAACAAAAGCAAATACCAAAGGGCTTTAGCTGACTAAGTCTGAGATGTCTGCAAGGTAAGAGGAGTTATTGAATCCCCAGATGACTTAACCATCATGCAGGAAGGTTTGCCCCAAACAATAACTGGTGCCAGAAACATGAATTGAAACTATGTGCAAAAAATTCTATCCTTTGGGAAGCTGTCTACCAAGGGAATTACCAAATTAACAATAGCCCCCAAGAGTTGACCAAGTTATTTGGCATTTGGGAGCTTGTGTGTTTAGTGACCTAACTTTTGACCACCATGTGCCCAGTGTCATAAAAAAGTCTTTCTATGTTGCACACCTTATGAACAAATTGATTGCAACTAGATCTAGAGATGTTATTGTCCCCCTTTATGAAGCCCTCATTAGGTCAATTATTTTATATAATGCCCACTTTGGCATGTAGTCCAGAAACATGCAACAACTGGAATGCCCACAGAGATACCTTACTAAAATGATACAAGTCCTAAACAGTAGATCTTGCATGGACCACCTCAAAGCATTATCACTGTACTCAGTATCCTACAGAGTGCTAAGAGGTGACCTGTGTCTGGCACACAAGGAATTTTCTGACCAATAATGATGGACCTACTGAACATCAGCAAGTCAAATGGCATCAGAAATATTCAGTCCAGGTATCTACACAGAATGGTGTGGAGAGGCAGAAATATTTCACAGGAGATAACAGACTATCCATTGAAGTAAAACAAAATTAATCTCTGTCCATATTCCAATGCAACTTGGACCTAGGATAGGTAATAGAAAATGCACCCCAGGATTGCCCCTCATGCCATTAATGGATAGACACAGTTCCTAAATGCTGCATCCCTTACATGGGTCCCCTCAAATTATCTATGGTATGATCACAATTATTCTCACTAGGCCTAATATACAATTATCAGCCATGGGATGGGTAAGACCATTCAGGAAATGTTAATTCAAGCAGCAAAAGGGAAATTGCCTAAGCTTAAAATGTCCTCCAAGTGAACCTATGTTACAGTAGTAAATAGTTTATAAAAACTGTCCTTTTTAGATCCCTAAGTGCCCCTCTCATCCTATGCCTCCCAGCCTTCAACAGCTTTCAACACCAATGATTCTGAGTCCCCTGAAGGCAAAGCTGACATTGTAAATATTCAGTCAAAAAGGAGGTTTATATGCCATTCATATAATATATTCACATATGGTGCATTAGCTGACTCAGAAAAGAAAACGAGTAATTTCTAGGTTACATACCTGCAATTTGCTGAGGTTTTGTCAGACATTTTAACTAGGATACACAAGACACTTAGACTAGAGCTATGTTAACATGTTAGTTGTCAGAATTTTGTCAGTTTAGATAAATCAGACATTGACATAAACAGGTACATTCCAGCTAACAGAGTGATAAGATGATTAAATCACTATCCTGAATGGGGTAAGGAAAACTATTTGAACCTATTTTTAGCTATGATGACTATGCAAACTTCCCACATTGTCACATTTTCTCATTTTCGCATGATCTGAATAGACAAAGGCAATCTGTTGTATTGTT
The DNA here is from genome assembly GCF_019279795.1 of Protopterus annectens. NCBI lineage: Eukaryota > Metazoa > Chordata > Ceratodontiformes > Protopteridae > Protopterus > Protopterus annectens. The sequence goes on along the minus strand of NC_056728.1, from coordinate 821,939,245 downwards.
AGGACATTACATTAACATAATCAAAGTATTGTATGCAATAACAGTAAGGGCCAAATAAAAGATTATGTTAATCAAAAGAATCTTGATTTGACTCCAGGCTAACTAGCAATTGCTACTCTGACAAATATAAAGCAGGATACATTGTACTGCATAGTAATATTCAAATGGTGCCATTTTATTTTAAATGAACTGCAGTGAAGTACTTAATATGTTTGAAAGTTCAGAGGAAATATTTCAACATGATTTTAAAAAAGATTTACAACATTAGAACATTTATAGCTAAATGTATGTAAACCTTTATTCTTGCAAAGGGTAGTAACCAGTATACGTTGGTAATTCATGAGGCATTTTGCATTGATAAAAGCTATTGCAACTAGTAGACAGTATGTTATGCTTTACAACCAGATTATTTTACACATAGGCATATATGCAAATTCTGACATGAAAAGTCATTTTTCTGAACTTGCAAGAAACTACAAAGAAAACATTGTTGTGGAACAAATTTGCATCTAGGAATTTTATGATTTTTTTTCTTTCCAATCCTCTTACTGGGGAACGTAAAAAGACAGTTTTTATTAGCGGATACTAGTCAAAGGACATGAGGAGGAAATTGGTGGAAATAAAGGGAACTTAAGGAAATTTGAAATCAGGGACATATGACTACAAATTAGTAAAAATGTCAATGAGCTTCAACCCCTTGTACCATGCTAACCCTGGCCATCTGTGCATGCACACGTGTGTGTGTGTGTGTGTGTGTGTGTGTGTGTGTGTGTGTGTGTGTGTGTGTGTGTGTGCGCGCACGCATGCCTGCATTTGTGTGTGTGCCTGTATGTGTGCGTGCATGCTTGTGTGCATCTGTTTCTGTGTGTGCGCATGCATGCGTGTGTCTGTGGCTGTGTATGTGCTTGCATGTGTGTGTGTGTATGTGTGTGTGTGTGTGTGTGTGTGTGTGTGTGTGTGTCAGAGAATATGCATGAATAACATTTAACAGCTTAACAAAAATCTTACATATTTAAGAAGTAAAATGTGCCCGAGATGAAGCTTTGCTCCTAACTTTAGGATTGCTTTCAAGTTCTGCTGATACACAAATATTTTCATTTTATATAGGGTGATTTTATTTATTTTATTGATTTATTATGTATTTATTTTACATTTGTTGACCGAGTTTGGCTGACTGAGCTAAGTAGCCCTTTTTCAGCGGAGGACCCGGGAGAAAAGATCCACATGTTTTACAGATTATAATTTACAAAACTAAGTAAACAATCAACAACTGGTTTACAGAAGATATTCAAAGCAACATATACATAAAAAATAAGGATTTACTACATTTAACTAATCATTATGTCTGTCAGATTTAGAATCCTAGATCATTCAGAAGGACTAACAATAGTTTTGTCACCAGACATAAAATCTTACATTATGCAGATAACAATTATGTAATATGCTTAGGATAGAGAAGTTAATGTGAGACAAGGTTGAGAGAGTTAGAAAAAATTACATAGGTTGGGAGTAGATAGAGGTGTGCAGTTAGGGTTAATAAGCTGTTTGGGGGGGGTACAGAGGCAGGTCCATTGGCTTAACAGGTATTCTTTAGTGGCTATCTTGAACTAACTTGCTTGAGTGACCTGATCTCTAGTGGGAGTTTGTTCCATGCCTTGGAAGGATTATAGCTATAGAGAATACATCCTTTCTTAGTTTTAGGTGTGTGGATTTGTAGCAGATCTAGATTAGAGCTCCGGAGGGATCTAGCAGGTGAATAGTAAGAGATGACAGATGATAGGGTAGGACAGTAAGAAGGCTGGAAAAGGATGGAGTGGATGATCTGGAGTTGAGGGAGAAGAAGCTGGTGAGGATGTTCAAGCCAGTTAAGGTGTTTGAGTGAGAGACAGTGATGTGACTTGTAAGTCTGATGTGCTGCAAATTTAGCTATCTTGTTGTAGGTGGATTCAAGTGTGGAGCTGAGGCAAGTAAGAATTTGAGAGTCATAAAATAGACTGGGTAGGAGGTAGGCATAAGAGAGAGTTAATTTATCTTCATTGGTGAGAAACCTTTTGTTGCTGTAGAGGAGCCCTAGTTTCTGATGAGTTTTCTTGATACATTTGTTAATGTGTAGATCGAATTTAAGTTGGTCATCAATGATGACACCAAGGAGTTTAGTGCTAGTTTCCACCTCGATGTGTGTGTTATTGAGTGACAGGATTGTGAAAGTGGATTTAATGTGGTTGTAGTTTTTAGGGAAAAAAAGCAGTAACTTAGTTTTTATATATTTTTGTCAAATTTTATGACATATAAGACATCTAAAGGTATATAAGAAAAAATACAATTATTACTCTATCTGTGCGCTCTTGCATGCACGCGCGCGCGCGTGTGTGTGTGTGTGTGTGTGTGTGTGTGATTGAAAATAAAATGGAATGAATCACAGCAAAATCTCATGTCATGTCATCATCAGTCAGAAACAATTAAAGCAACAAAATTAACACACGATGATCGCAAATGTAAACAATACATTTCAATTTGTGATCATAACTCTCTTGACACTGCAAACAAAAAAAAATACTTGTACATGGGGGCATAACCCTCACACACCCAGAATTTAGATATACAAATTCTGCTGTCTCAGTGTCTTAAGAGATATTCAACATCCTCAACTTCGACGATAGCATAATACGATGTAATGCATCAATGGCCATTAAAGCTTAAAAACTTTACTATGACTAAAGCATACTGTCGCCAAATCAGCTGTACTCACATGCATATAGATAGATAGATAAATTGACAGATAGATAGATAGATAGCTAGATAGATAGATAGACAGACATAGATGGATAGATAGATAGATAGATAGATAGATAGATAGATAGATAGATAGATAGATAGATGTATATCATCATTCTTCAAAATAAGTAGCATTTGAGATGTGCTTCATCACAGAAATTTCATCAGCTGTACAGATCATTGATAAACAAAACAATCAACACACAGACAATCACAAAAGTAAACCCAAGAGAATCCATCACCTGAGTATATCAGAAAGTTTTATCATTAAAATACTAAAGCCACACTTGCATTACCCACATATACTTGCTCTTCCATCTTTCAATGCCTCCAGCACTGAGTGCTCTCAACAGACGATGCAAACACTTTACTCTGTAGACACGACAACTAAAAAGTGAAGTGACCTCATACATATATATAGATATATAGATATAGATATATATATATATATATATATATATATATATATATATATATATATATAGGTTAATAGGTTCATAGGTTCATAGGTTTATACTAGGCTAACTGCCCTAGGGCATTTATAAGCCTAGCCCAAAGTTATGTGGCTTACGCCGCCCCTTATGTTAGAAATACTGTGCCCATTAGTTTGTTGTGCCTCTGTCCAGTAGTGACACAGAGATGATTCCCAGGGTAAACCTACGATCTCCCATCCACCGGTCAAGATTTCTCTTGAACAGAGCCAGCGAGGTGCTCTGCCTCACATGGACCTGGATTTTATTCCACAGCATGGGGAGTCTCTGGGTGATAAATCTATCCCTCCAGCATGTCCTATTTATATCCGTGCTAAGGTTTAAGTCTCTTGCTCTAGTGGTTTTGGTGGATTTGGATTTTTTGAGGTGGAGCATGTCCATTAATTCCAGGTTGGTCATGGCCTTGTATGTCAGGCACAGGTCACCTCTGAGCAGATGGTATGCAACTGAATAGTGTTGGAGTTTCTTCAGTCTGGCAGCATATGACAGGTTTTGGGGTCCCTTTATCCTTTTGGTGAGGAACTTTTGGGGTCTCTCCAATTGCTGCAGGTGTCGGGTGAGATACATCCAGAATGGGGCATTGTACTCTATCATTGGTCTGATAAGTGAAGAGTACAGGGGAACAATGACCTCACTTGATCTGGATGTGAATCCCTTCATGATCAGGTGGGCAATGTAGAAGGTCTTTTGAACCACTTTAGCAACGTGAGCGTCAAACGAGAGGCTACTGTCAACCTGGGTCCCCAGGTCCCTGAGAACCTCTTCTGTGCTTAGTGGGTTGCCACCTATATGGTAGCTTGGGGTTACCTTGTTTTTCCCAAAGGGTATGACTAGACACTTTTTTGCATTTAACTTCAGGCCATGGCTCTGGCACCAACTATCAGTTTCCGTGAGACCCCTCTGAAGGATGTCTGTGTCCAATGTACTATCCACTATGGCACCCAGTTTGCAGTCATCCGCAAACTTTGTCAGCCATAGTCCTCCTATGTTTGCCTGTACTTCTGAGAAGTAGATGCCGAACAATAGGGGGCCAAGGACTGAGCCCTGTGGGACTCCACTTGTAACCGGCTTGGAGTCTGACATGGCTCCAGCAACTCTAACCCTGTGGGTTCTGTCCTTTAGCCAGTTTGCAACCCATCTTGTGACATATGGGTTTACATTTAAGCTGGTAAGTTTCTCTATAATACCCGAGTAGGCTATTGTGTCGAAAGCTTTTGCAAGGTCAATGTAGGCTGTATGGACTGCCTTTCCCTCATCAATGGCCTTGGTGACTGTTTCGAAGAAGTCGACCAAGTTCAAAAGGCAAGATCTGCCCTTGACAAAGCCAAACTGGGTTGGGTCCAAGGTCTGCAAGTCCCCTATGTCCTTGTTTATGAGTTCCATTATGATCCTCTCCATAGCTTTGCAGACCAGGCTTGTTAAGCTTATGGGGCGGTAATTACCAGGGTCCGTAGAGGCACCGCCTTTGTGGAGTGGGACCACAGTTGCCGCACGCCACTCCTTGGGCACATATCCTGTGGTGAGGCTAAGATTAAACAGCTGCCTTATGTGCGGGTTTAGTTCTTCATTGAGTTCATGTAGCACACAGCCGGGGACACCATCCGGTCCCATTGATATATATATATATAATTCTATTACTAATATTTGACTGACACTTTTGTCAAGTCTCATTACATCAACCCCAATTGTTTAATGGGTGTTTTTAGTCTTGGTACACAGAACTGTACTCAAGACTTTCCAAATGTAAACATCATATGTGATACCAACACAAACATTACACATTCTCCAAAAACTTACTTACAAAGACATATTGTCATACAAAAGTACAGCATTGTACAGTAGGGCAAAGCAGAGTATAGCATTGTACAGTAAGGCATAAGCATATCCTGGATAACACTTTGTTAATATTTGTTAGAGATGCTCAGAAAAATTTACAATGATATGTTTTTATATGGGGAGACTTTGCATTCCACACCCTCCTACACTTTCAGCTCTTCCTTCATACCCCCTAACATTTACTTCCATGGAAGCATGGCCACTACCAAAGTGATTTACCTGCATTAATGTTGTAGCTAACAATCAGTAAGCTGACTATAACATCACTGGATGACTTCATCTCTCAAAGAATCCTACAGCAAAATCGCTATGCGAAGAAAGCAGGTATAAGTGAACTGATCTGTAACTATATATAAACACACACGCACATACACTCACACAGATGTGTGTGTGTGTGTGTGTGTGTGTGTGTGTGTGTGTGTGTGTGTGTGTGTGTGTGTGTGTGTGTGTATGTTCATAGGTTCATAGGTTCATAGATTAGTACTAAGCTAACTGCCCTTGCGAGCCATTTTAAGCCTAGCCAATTATCCCTTGTGAGACTTAAACCCTGCACCTTATGTTTGTAAGGCAAACACCTTAACCATTAGGCCACCCTCCCACCCAAACTATGTAACTTTTTACCCCCTGAACTCTAGGCTCATAGATTAGTACTATGCTAACTGCCCTTGCAAGCCATTTTAAGCCTAGCCAATTATCCCTTGTGAGACTCAAACCCTGTACCTTGTGTTTGTAAGGCAAACACCTTAACCATTAGGCCACCCTATATCCTATATCAACGCACTACCATTCACAAAAGTAAATCCAAAAGCATTCCTTCTCTGAGGGTGTTCTTTTAATAGATACACCAAAAAACAAACAAATAAATCTATGAAATTAAAAACAAAAGCACCCAGAGTTCTACAACTGGACACCCAACACATCCTAATATATTTTACATGAAGGGCTTTACTCACACAGTCCTGATGTGAGAAGTTTGCCCAACCCCCTTACACACACACACATATATATATATATATATATATATATATATATATATAAACTTCAGTTATACAACTGTGAACAAACAGCATACCAATTAAAACTGCCAAACCCAAGTATTCTACTAAAGAGCAAATCTGTCAATGAATTCAACTGCTGGTGCAATCTCTTACCCCTGTTGACATAACAAGACATCATTACACTGTCAATGAATCCTAGCATTTTAACAGAAAAGCCACATATGTAATAAGTACTATGGTGCAGGTGTTAGGTTGATTTTTTGTTTTTTTATTAGGTATTCAGGGTCCATTTCCACTATTCTGTTGCTATCCAGGATTCTGCTGCTGTTCAGTATATACACTGTCCCATATTGTCAGTTAGTTGGCAGACTGACTCTTTTTGTGCCAGTGGTGGCCTTAATCCTAAAAATGCCATGATCATAGGATCATGAATCTGATGCTACACTTACAATAGACCATGTGTCTCACTGTGCATGGGTTCATGGGATGGTCCTTGGAAGTTGCAGGACATAATTTGTTATTATTATTATTATTATTATTATTATTATTATTATTATATGTTAATCAAAAAGCTTTGTGTTCTAAAATATAGGTAATTGGTCATTTTTGTTAAACATTAGAGTTAAGCTTTGATATTTTAGCACCCAATATGGGCAAGTATTCAACAGATATCAGGCTAGGGTTTCCCCGTACCATTAGATGCCTTTGCAGGCTGAAGCAATTATTTTGTAATTAGCTATGATACTTGCAGGACACATGCACACACACACACACACACACACACACAGACACATACACACACACACACACACACACACACACACACGCACATTTACTTTGTTAGTTAGTTACTATGACAAAAGACCGAAGATAAATACAAAATATGCATCTCAGTTTCTCATATACCAGACCCCCTTTCTCCATTGACAGAAACAGATACTACTTTTAGAGTATTACTACAGGAGCTTTCAGTGTAATCTGCAATGGTCAAAACAGCAGAGTCATCCACGCATTTCACTTTTTACTAGGATAGTCCATGTGCTATAAATGAAATCTGGCCTGGGAAAGAACTTGTGAAGAGGCAAGCTAAGTCTGATCATCATAAACATGAGACTCCCATAGCAACAAGAACCATGTTTGTTGCCCAACAAGACCACTGGATAATGTGACAATGAGATACAGATTTTCATACAGTATAGTATCGTATAAAGACAGCAAACACCATAAAACAGGTTTAAAATGCTGTACAAGGAGATTGCAAAATGTTTTGTGGCAAAAATCTATTTTTGAATGAGATTACTGACATCCTTGAATTCAGGTGGTCTTGTCTTGAGCTATACTCACCTCAGATAACAAAACTGCTTTAACTGCAGTTCCCATTATATATATTCAGTGTCCATAAAAGTAGCCCTTGTAACTGTTAGATTTTAAGTGCAATTACAGAGACATGTATACTAATTCCAGATTGATGAATCTCTGAGAAAATTGCTGAATCTGAGAATTCCTTCTTCTATAACAGGCAGTTGTCTTGGAGTTAGTAAATATAAACATGTGGCATTGTGTTTAATGTGTAACAGTGCATTTCTCAGTATGCTGCTATGTTGCAAGGATCACAGTTAATTTCCACCATTTCAGGACCTGAATTATTAAGTAAAACAAGGTCATGATCAGGATATGTGAAGAAAACAGAAGTCTATTCATACCTCTCAACTGTCCAGATTTTTGCAGAATATTCAACATTTTTTGCCTCATAAAATTTGTGGTTTTCTAATAAATCATTGAGGACTGAAGTCACTAAATAATGACAGATGTATGAGATTCAGTCTTCATATACTTCAGAAAATGCATGGCAGCACAAAACCTTTTATTCTAGCAACTTTCTAAGTTTATAACAGCAATATTTAAATTTGCCCCATTTTTGGGCCTTTGTTTTCCTGTGCATTATTTTGCCTGTGTTCAGATTTATGTGCTAGTAAGTTGAAAGATATGGTAACAATTTGTTTATGGGATTCACTTTGTCTCATTGCAATGCAGCTCGTCAAAACAGAACTCAATGAGATGAATGTGGGTGGGGTGAACCATACATCACAGTCAATATAAGGGGACTTTAGAATAACAAAAGGCAGTGCCCAAGAAAGAAATAGTGATATTGCCTGATGTTCCAGAGACTGCATAAAAGTTAAATTCATAATTTCTATACATACTGCATGTGCCTTTTACCTAAGAAAAAGCAGAAAGTTATTCTTTCCAGTTTTTACTTTTACTGCAAACAGAATAAACCCAGGATCCATAACATTCACATCATCTGAATTAAATTATGTTACTATTGTTTCTGTATAAATAGCTCTTTAAATTAACACTGCCTCCATTTAAATTTCACACATCATTAAGTCCTATTTTTGTATAAATTAACTTAAATGCAAATACCATTTTAGATTTTAAAATTTCAAGCCCTGAAAAACACTCCTTAAAGAAAAAAGTACAGCTGTAATCCTGTTTTGAATTACAGTTATCATGTACCTTTCAAATCCTATCTTTAGCAAATAAACTGTACATTTATTGCCTTAATAAACTATTACCCAATCGAAGTGCATTCTGTTAGTCATGTTTGATTCCTACTAAGAAACCATAGAGTCTTGGTTAGTTCTTCCATGAAAATGTGGGCAGTGAATCAGTTAAATGATATGAGAAGTTTGAGAAGTACACATAAGCAAAAACATGGTTTCAGGCAGCATTTATTGATAATATAATTAATTTCCTAATTCTTTTCCATAGAAGACTTGGTCATTAGCGAACTGGGAGTTATTTAGTATGCGGTAACATAGATATTTAGAACAAAATGTCAATATGAATTTTTCTGCCACAGACATTAAGACTTTTAAATGACATACTAAATGTTTTAAACTACCCCATGTAAACTGAGTTTGTCTGTTCTTTATAATATTCCTCCATAGCTGCATGTTGTCGGTCTGAGCAAAGAGGCATTGTGAAGGGAGAGCTGAGCCTTTCAGTCTGAAGGCCTGTCTTGTCTTGCCTGTCTGTTTTTTTCTACAACATGAGGTATTATGACCATAGTTCAGCTGATCATCTGTATGTATATAAAATAATTATTAGTATTAGGACAATAAAATTGTAGCAGGGCAGGGCACATGTCACACATTAAAGGACAACAGTGTCCATATATTGTACCTGTATATCTTAAGAAATATTATCTTGTAATTGGATACAGCTACTTCCATTAACTACAGCACTAATGCACAAAGTACCATTAAAGTAATCCATGTCCCTGGTCTAGTGACAGGAGTTTGAATTGTGCCAACAACAACACAGGTCTAGCTAGAAGTATAAAAGGATAGGTACCAGATGGTTGGGAGAGTGTACTGAATGCTTACTGACCAGACCTTCCCCTTGAGGAAGGCTGTGGGGTTCAATGCCACTGGAATACTCCTTAGCAGAGGGCAAGTGCTGCCTGGGTGCTTCTCAGCTAACCTGTAGCTGGAGAAATAATGTGAGAACAGCACAATGTTGATGTGTTCATCATTCATGGAAGGATACACCTGGCCTGATTTATCTACAGTGCAGGTCATCATATTACCTAATCAATGAGTTAAAGGCAGCCTAGGTCAGCTGATAAAGATTTTCTCACTAATATTTATCTTTACAAATGGCTCAACAGTGGGGCGCCAAATAGCAAGTTCCATACTGGAAGGGGAAGAAGGATACTCCCCAGTTACAGTTGTATGGAAATCAAAAGAAAAGCAAAACAGATGAAAAGGATAGATTACTGATGGCCAAGTAGGCTCTGATATTCCCAAATATATATGTAATGTCACACCTTCACAGTCTCTCTCTCATGCGCACACACACACACACACACACACACACACACACACACACACACACACACACACACACACACACCTGTCTCAATTTCTGACACACACACACACACACACACACACACACACACACACACACACACACACACACACACACACACAGATATTCATGTGTGTGTGTGTGTGTGTGTGTGTGTGTGTGTGTGTGTGTGTGTGTGTGTGTGTGTGTATGTGTGTGTATATATGTGCACTCTGCTATGAATTTATAAACAGAACATGCCTTTATCAGAGAAAAAAAAATCTTTTATTAGTTGTGTCAGTACCAACAGAAATGCATTTATTGTTATCAGTAAGCATCCTGTTAGCAGGCAATGTAGCGATATATATTTTTTATTGTAACTTGTTGAAGGTAAGAGACTAATCCATGCACTTTCTGTGGTCATTTGCAACCTTCTATGCTGTGTTTTTGCATAATCGGAACAAAGATTTCAACCCTTATTAAAGGGACACCTTGAAGGAGACTATAGTTCTGCAGAGTAGCATAAGTCACACCCAGTTTATGGTAAACTGTTAATACCAAAACACCCACAAAGTCAGTGACTGGTACAGCCTTTCTGTTATTTTCATGGTCAGCAACAGGCTGAGGGTGACAAGTGGGTGCTGTTGGAATAAACTAATCAGCAGCTAGCCATGGCGGTGAGATGGAGGTGAGATGAGCATCATTCCCTTCATACCTATATGAATGGAATACCCTGAATGAAAAACACTGGTCTATGCAGACCACTGAGTCATCAAACACATAAAATGGTAGCCAGCACTGTGCTGGCTTCATCACAGTGCTGTGTGCTATAAAGCACATAATAGGTGTAGTGTATTACAAAATCTGCAAATATCAATGTATATAAGCAGCTATGCAAAAATGTAAAATTCAGAGATGCATCTATAGATAAAAAAACAACATAAAGTGTAGAAGTAACTGTCCATGAATATTGTCTTTTCTGCCGATGAAACACACTCAGTCAAAATAGTGTCTTATATGCAGTTATCTTATTTTGCAAACATACACCACAAAATGTTACAAAAATACAAGTGCTTGACTGTCAGCACTGTCAGCACTATGTTGTGAAACCACTGTAAATTCAGAATATGCAGAACCACAAAATGTAAGTAGCAAATATGCTCATAGTTGACCCCAGCTCTGTGACAAAAAGAGATAAAGCCCTGACTGTGACCCAGATGGCCACAGTCAGAGACTCAGTAAGCTGGAAGAACTGGACAGGAGTTTCAAGAGAAGTGAGACTGCTCATGTGGGAGACAAAGTTATAGTGGTCCCTCACCTTTGGTCAGCTGGTGCTCAAGTGGAGTGGTGTAGACTGATCCTTCAAGAATAGACCCTAGAGCAGGAAGGACATGGGTGTGATCACCAGGTCAGTACATTATGGAAGTGTGTCAGAGAGTGGGCATGTATCTGCATCAGAGGCCGAGGCAGTTCCTGCGTTGTAATGCAGAACCCTCTTATGACCAGAGGGTGGAGTTAGGTAACATAATAAAAAAAGTCCTAATGGCTGCTTGGGATAATGGCTCCATGACTGACTCCATCTCATGAGAAATGAATTGGCAGGGAACAGTTCTTACCCCCTGAGGAAAGAATGGGGCAATCAGTCACAAGGAGCTGTGGGGTGCCAAAGAAAATGCCCACTGTTCTGCAATTGTGCAGCATCTGTGTGAAAGCTCCTACCACTGATATTTGCTGAAGGCCTACCTGCATGCTATAAATATAACTACCATTTGTAGCTTCAAATGGGTTCTATTAGTTGTCTAATATTTAGTATAGGCTTCACACGCCAGCCAACTGGAGTACATTTTCAGGTCAATGAGCAATTTTGTATACACCTAGTTGATTTAGTAGTGTTTGCCTTGAATGCTAACATGTTATAATCCTCTCGAGACAGCCCAAGGTATGTTCTTATTATTTCTAACCATTTTCTCTATAATATAGCATCTCAGAGTATAAATGTCCAGTTGAATAATCTGAGCTCCTCTTCTGGAACATAATAGCTTGTCCATCTCTACAACAACAATAGAAAAGTGTATAACAACATGACAAAAGGAGACTCAGTTACAGCAACATTGAAAAGTACAAATAATAAAAACATATTTAACTACAGCTTTCAGTGAAGTTAGCATCCATGTTGCTGCACAGCAATTATTTTGCTGTTACTTTTACACTGTGATACATACAAAATTAACATAATAAAATAATTCAAGACAAGATAGCATTATACAGGCATGGATTATATTCACATTTATGTACAAATAGTTTGCAGAAAGATTTACTGTTGCTGCAAGATTGTATGTAATGTGAATGTATTATGATGACACTAATCAGGTATCCAATATATGCCAGGTGTATCACATATATATGCGTAACAGGCTTTCTTTGCATGTATTTTGTATTATGCAGTATTATGCAGTACAGTTAATATACCCTTTGGCCTCACTTAGTAATATGGGAGCATTCAGTAATCCTGCATTTATAGTAGGATAAGTCTCAGTTACACATTGTAGCACAGCACACTACAGTAATGCATGTCTTGCCTTAGGGATGTGATATTTAATTACATTATGTCAGAAAACATATATTACGATGTATAATGAGCTATAGCTTTAAGTAATCCATAAGGTAATCATGCATGGGGGATGTCATATGATACTGTCTTGCTCTTCATTTGCTGAGGTGATAGTCGTGTTTGTGACTATGTACTGGTTTCCAACGGTTTGTGCATGAAATGCATCAAACAGACATGAAAGCCAAAATAAGCAGGCCTATGGCATGTTTCTCATCTTGGGATTGGTGCTTTTCTTTTGTTTCTGGTGAAAGAAGAAGCAGAGGTGCATTGTACCCCAGCAGAGTGAAGCTGTGGTAAGACCAGCACAAGTACTAGAACTAGTACTAGCCAGGCAGTAACCATTCAGGTGACACCCCCCTTCATTATTTTTGACAAGCTAATTCTTTCTTTTCATTAAGTACTACTTGATTTGCTGCTTTCTAACCTAACTTCAAAATATCCACCTAAATACTTCATCCATAAATCATTGGGGTCTACTTATTAGTTTTCCCTCAAGTGTTTGGCAGTGTCCTGTATAGACACAGACATCTTGACAGCCAATTACTTCTCCAACAAACTGATATGGTATGTGAGAGATGTATTTATACAATGTCACTGGAGGCAAAGCTCTCACATAAAAGCACTCCTAATGTCAATAAGGTTGTCAGTTGTACACACAGTGCACCCATCACACACAATTCAAAGAAAATATATAGACCCACATATGCCTAGGCACTTAAATGTAACTTTCCTAAACAACAAGGACAAGGACCTCCTAGATGAAGCAAACATAACAAATACCCTCAGTAGCCACGAATGCACTCTTTCAAAATAACATCCACACCTACATACACAGCCACATCTTATGGAGCCTCTACTTCTAAGCCAGTAAGGCAAGTCAACACACAATCCAACATTCTGGTCATTGGAAACTTCATTGTGAGACACACTGATGTCTCTCTCACCAGCCTGAGTAAGGAGAATGCAACTTGGCATGCAACTTGACCTTGTGAGCCTTCTCAACTGTTGCTGTTGGCTGGGAAGCACACCATTATGCATACCAGTTTTGCAGACATTCAGCTTTCATTTATTTAGGAGAGCAGAGACATACTTACATACTTGTGAGGCATTCCCAGCCCTCACCTCTTGGACCCAGGTGTCCAAGGTTCCTCTCTTTTACCTTTTCATGTCATGATGGCGGTGATGAAACTGCTCACCTGTGCCGGGAATACCAGTAACACTGGTAAGTTCTCTGGCCAACCAGTCCCACACTCCAAGCACTGGAAACCTCCCTGCAGCAGCCTATCATCATGTTTTTCACAAGGAGCCCAACCATGACCCTGGCCTCCAGAATGCTCCACGTCTGCACCTGAAAGCACACACCTTCTCCTGCACTGACAGCCATATCTACAGTAGATAAGACTCCAAAGAATGAAGCAGATTACCACCTGTTGCGCTTAATATACACTGGTTTCCCTGCCCTTACACATCACTGAGCACCATTCAAAAAAATGCTGCATTGTTTAGCATCATGCAAACCAGCTAAACAGAGCTAAGCAGAGCTGAGCTGCATGCAAACATGCACAATTCTGGTTTTAGCAAAGTTGATCACCGCACAAACTTTACCAGCCATTCCCATGGTTAGGCGGTGCTTAGCAAGCTTTAGCATATTTGGGAAGAGTGCAGTGGAGCATATTTTACAATTGTGTTCATAATGTATACAATCAAAATAATTAGATGTTGTCCCTTCCATGTATTTGAATCCTGGATCTACTACACATAAAGCCATAACTCTACCCATTTAGCTATGTGAATAGGAAGGAATCTTGTATACCTTCACATCTACCACTGAGCTACCTGTTAGCAGTGCTGAGCACTGTGGCACATCATGCCATGCCAAGCAAACACACTTAAACCCTCTTATGCATGCTGAAACATATTTGGAAATAATTAATTACATCCGACTTCTATTTTGGCAGAAATACAGCAGAAGCCATTGGAGTTCTGTCTCCGGAGGAATCTATGGCTGGTGTTGGTGAAGGTGTTTACTTTTGGGCTCAGCGTTGGACCATTCTGAAGTCCAAGGTCATGGTTGGGCTCCTAGTATAAAACATGAAGACCGACTGCTGCAGGGAGGTTTCCAGGGCTCAGAGTGTAAGGCAGAGGCCTGGGACCAGCTGGCCAGAGAATTCGCCAGTGTTACTGGTATCTCCTGCACAGGTGAGCAGTGCCATCACCACCATGATGACCTGAAATGAAGAAAGGGGGAACTCTTGGACACCTGGGTCTAAGAAGCTCGAGCAGGGAATGCCCCACAAGTATGTAAGTAATTTTACCACTGTTTCACCAATATCTAATCAGAATGTCTGTAAAACTGGTATGCATAATGTTGTGCTTCTCTCCCAACAGCTACAGAAGAGAGGACTCACAATGTTGAGTCACACACCAGGCGCCTGGCCAGTTTACACTGTGAGTGTGGTGAGTATAGATGTATTATGCTAATTGTAGTGAAATAAGCAAGAAGGGGTAAAGCATTAACTGCATTAAAGTATATACAATAAAGTCTGTAGTGCAATAAATGTGGAATTAGAGCTATATTGCAAGAAATGAATAATGCCAACTGCTGTGCAATGAAAACATGAAACAATACCACTGACTACATTAAAGTATATACAATAAAGTCTGCAGTGCAATAAATATGGAATTAGAGCTGTATTACAAGAAATAAATAATGCCAGGTGTTCTGCAATAAAACATTAATCAATACCAATAACATCAAGGAAAATGGTCTACATCAGGATTCACTTGTGTAACCATTGCAGCAGAGTTGCATGCATTCAGGCAGTAAGGTAAGGTGCTGCAGTCAAGTATAACATTGTAATAGCTGTGTAGGTGTGTACCTGCAGTTGTTACCGTTTGGCCCATAGTGTCCCATGCATATAGCTTGAGAGGTATGTAGGGGCTACATCAGCTACATATGTAATTGTGTTATTTCCAATGTTCTGCCATGCTGTTATTACTAACAATGTTTTCTTAATAACTAACCTATACTTAGTGGTATGCCACCATTACCACAGCACATCGGGGTAGACCAGTTCCTGGTGATCCGCCTACCTTCCTTCAACTGGCCATAGCACTGGGTCCTAGCACATCTGGGACCCAGGCTGGCGGTGCCTCCTCTGCTACCTCTACACCACCTGCAGCTTTGGGTGGAACTGCCTCAGGGGAAGGGGCCTGGCCTCCCCCTGGGAATGGTGGTGGAGTGGCTGCAGCCACCCAGAATCAACTGCCAGTCATGGTGCACAGGATTATTAATCGGAGCTAAGAATACCACCTGTGCCAGATTGAGAGCACACTGGCTGACCTGGTGGGGCACACTCACCCTAGTGCCCAGCCTTCAGCACAGGTTTGGGGCAGTGAAGGAGCAGTGTCGACTGTCCCATGGGTGTGGACATGAGTCATGCTGCTGCCATCTGGAGTCACGTGCGACTTGGTTTCGCAACACCCTCCCATCCAAGGTGTTTATCACCCTCATGTGTCACACACCACCCCTGTCTGCTGTCTTATCTGTCTTGTCTATCTGCAAATGCATCCTCTCCTACCCAACTTACCTCCCCATATGTACCTATGTCCCTTCCCCTCCACTCCACTCTCACCTAAAAAAAAAAAAAATGGGCACCTGTCCCAAAAAAAAATATATCACCCCATACATAGTTCTCCATGTCACACACATGTCCACTGGACACAACTAATCTGGTCTAATTGGCTTGTCAACACAGTTATGTTGTCCTCACCCCTCTCTCTGGAGTTTGAGAGTCCAAATTAATTTACAAAATCTGGCAAAATGTACGGCTGTTGCTGTACAAGATATAGATATCTGTAGGTCTTTCCTACACCTTTCCTGCACATCTTTAACTGACTTTCACTATGTTTTTCCCCCTGATTGCCCCCATTTCACCACTTTCCTATCACCCCCTTTTTCTTTTCTTTATATTTTTTTAGTGCTGGTTTGGGCGGAGCTAAGTGAGCGTCGAGCTTAAATCCGCTTTAATGGTTAAATGTGTTTATTACTTTGTCTGACACATGTACAAAATAAACACCTCTGCCAAGTTTCAATTTCAGACTCTTTTCACCTACAGCCCACTGCATTAACCCACCACACCACACATATTTAATGTAAAACAGCTGTTTCCAGCAAAGCATACTGATTGCCAGTTACAGTCATTAGGCATGTAACTGAAATAAAAACTAATGGGAAAAATGGAAGTGTACCTTGTACTCTGGTGCAATAATGCACCAGTAGACAGCCAAAGACATAATAATGGATGCAAGTGGGACCTGTGATAGCAGGTCTATGTGCCCTTTAATCAGCAACTTGTGGAAAGACACCTCCTAAGGCAGCAATGGCAAAGTAGATATACAACTGGGGCTCTGGTGCAGAAATACAACCATATAAAGCCATGCACATACTGATGGATTTAGAAATGTTTCCCACAGCCTGTATATGTGCACATATATCTTGCAAATACACAACCTTTTGCAAGGACTCAGTGGTGCAGCCTGTTAAAGGCCTTGCATACCGTATGTTTTTCTACACACAGCCCTGGGTTCAAATCCAGTTTTGGTTAGCAGTTCAGTTACATTATTGTGAAGACAGCAAGTAATGACTGAGTCCATGTAATCCTAATCCACACAGGTTACTGCTAGTTAATGAACTGCTACCCACTTTTGTAAGTCAGAGGCCTGCAGGTAGGGACACACTACACATATCCATATAGCCTAACTATATGTTGCCTACTACTCTGTTATTGACACAGTTGCATAACAGATGTACCTCAATCACATGCCTCGATTGGACTGTACAGGGCTCCCTTGCTCTGGCTCTGCTGTAATGACATGTCTGACACAGCTGCCACAGTTACACGTACAGGTTTCTGTCCTCAAAAGTATCCACACTCCCCATATATGTGCTAGGCTGTAGCAGTAGCTGCAGCCTGTAGCATACACAGCTGTATGTAAAGGAAGCTGCTACAGACCTACCATACCTCCCAACCCCCTAGAACAAGGGATCCTGACACAGCCAGATGTATTGGGGGTGCTAAGTCCTACAGATATGGAGATGTGTAACAGTTTGCCCCTACAAAGATAGTACATTGACAGATTAACAGCTATTGCATTAGCATGCATATTCTGATGGGTATGAAGTCTGAAACTCAAGTGTGTCTCTTTCCTTACTGACCTCAACCCACAATGTTTGGCAGTGAACTGCCAGATGATCATTATGTCATGGGACACTGAAAACACATATGAGGTGAAACTGTGGACATACTCCATAAATCTATACAGTTGACAGTTATGGTACCTACCCTTTGGGATACTGTACTCTCCACACCTCCGTAATGTCCATCTTAACAACTAAGAAAGAGGCCCAGGTCTACATGAAGGCCTTATATATTGCACTGTGGTGGCATGTCATTGGCCAATAATAGTGAAATTCAGCTGTTTTGGTTGCAATTAACAATTCTAAGCCACAGACTGGTGCAGAAGAAATTACCTGCTAATGATCAGTACCTTAAAAAGGCAAGCAGCTGCTTATGGGGAACAGCTCTGTATGATACTTCACTTACATAGAGAGTGGATTTCAAAACGTATACCAGAAGCAAAGTTCAAAAAAGGAGTACTGCACTCCAGCGGGTATGTAATAGTTTCTCCATATAACAGGATGTGGATGGGAGGATGGAGGTATGGGGAATAGAGATTACAACAGTAAGCCTGTCTTAGATCTATGATAATGACATGTCAGTGATACTCTGCTGTCTTACACCTACAGGCATGCCTCTCAATTGTCTCTGATATTTAATCACATCTCAGCTCTGTCCCTGTCAATCCCACCTACAACGGTTAGCTGTTGTAGGAAAGGTAGTAGATTACAAATAATACACAGTGACAATCAGTAAGGGTGTACAGTCCTGTAATGTCAAACAATGTACTGCAATTCACCCCCCTCATTCAGTCACTGTCTCACATACATAGTACTAACATGTTAAAAGTGTCCCTGAATGTCCCTGATGCACTCTGGCTAAGTCCCTGTTTCTATTGACATATGTCCCTGTTTGGTTTACGGCTATGCCTAACATGCCTGTCAACCTCTTACAGCATGAAACCAGGACAAAGCCATAATTTATGGGGGGACAAAAGCCCAAACCCAGTGACAGTGTTTAAATATTTGTCAGAGATCCACAAGTTTGTGTGTAAATGACCAAAACTATGAGGCAAACATCCTGATATTCAGCAAACATCTGTATAGTTGAGAGGTATGATGCCCACAGGGAACATATACTGCAGCAGGTTTGCATTGTTTTCTGTCATTGTGGCACACTGGTGTTGCTGGACTGTCCCCATACAGTTGTAATAGCACACTGTTAATTGTCTAGCAGTGGCCATATGATATATTAGTGGGAGTTTCCCCTTTGGGGACACAACACAGTAGACTGCAGTGCTGGGTGTTGGAACATACAGCAGAATCTGTCATGCTATCCACACATATAGAGTGTTGCCAGGCTGTGGATATGACATGTGAGGGAGCAGTGGATAGTGCAGGCCATTATGGGTGTGCTGGATCTGTACATAGTGGATGTCCACATATCTGGTCTTGTAATGTGTTCCCCTTTTGTTGACTTTCAGGAACCAAGTACCACTGAAGATATGCCCCCTTCTCAGAGATGGAGAATGACATGATAGTGGATGGACTGAGACAGCACCATCACATCTTGTTGTCCAGGGGGAGGCATAATCTGGAGCAGTGGGCAGCATTGTTGGCAGACCTTGTGTGGGATGTCAATCAGATTGGCCAACAGGACAGGACCTATGAGTAGGTCCAACACGAGACCACAGACATGCTGAATGCTGCACAATGAAGGGCAGCTGATGTTGCCAGGGATCATTCCACCACCGGTGGAGGGCCTGCGACAGAACATCCACTCACAGCCACAGAGGAATTCCTGGCAAATCTAGGAACACACAACAGCTCCCAGACATCCATCACAACATACAGCGTGGAGGTGGGTGCCACAATGTCGACAGCAGAGAAGCCTCCAGGTAAGCATACTGTGTTTACCAGTATAATACTGTATCAGTTACTGTGGCAGGCTGTACATACCTGTACATGGGTGTTAGGTCTATCTGCATTGGGTGGCAGTTGGGGTTTCCACACAGTTGTGCACACATACTCAGAATGTAGGCAATACAGCCTGTATCACAGTAGCCACTGTACATGTGGATATATGCATATATTATTTATTTATTTTATTTTATTTTATTTATTGGCATTTGTTAACCGGGTTAATCCAGCTGGGTTTGTGGCCCGTTTTCAGTGGAGACCCGAGGAGAAAAGCTCTGAGAAATAAAAATACAATTTTAGAATAAGCAGTTTAAAAATAAATGCAAGGACAGTTTTACAGTTCCATAAGTAATAGCTGACACATGGAGAATATTACAAAAAAATCAATACTTAAAGTCAAGGAAAAACTAATTCCAATACTGTAGAGTACCAAAGTATGTACAACAGAGAAAAAAATTAATAAAAAGCAATTTGGGGAGAAATATTATTTAGACCTACCATCTGTAATAACTGACATATGTAGATATGAGACACACTAATTCAAGTACTGTAAAGTGCCTGAAATATATACAATATGTACAACAGAGAAAAATACCTGAAATATATACAATATGTACAACAGAGAAAAATATTCAACAGAAATGTTTAGACAGATATTGTACAAGTAGGCATAATACTAAGCTGAGGAGAGCTAGTGTGGAAGGAAAGAAATGAAGGAGTAGGAGTTAAGTTAAGTTGGGGTTTGACAGGGGCATGTTTTGGAGTTAAGTAAATGAAGTTTAAGTTTTTCCTTGAAGTGAGATGGGTGAACGATGCTACAAATTTCTCTAGGAAGTTTGTTCCAAGCTTGAGCCATAGAGTACTTGTAAAGAAGTTTGCCTACAGTTTTTTTGGAATAGTATATTTGTAGTAGTTGCTGATTTGATGTCCTATGGGTACGGGGTGGAGAGTACTTAGTAATGAAGGAAGACAGAGAAGGACATGCTAGAGGTTTATGGACTATAGTGTGTAACATTTGCATTTGGGCTAGTAACAATAGATGTGGGAATTCAAGCCATTGGAGAGAGTTTAGAGGTAGGCAGTGATGAGTATTAAAGGGAGAGTTAGTAATAAATCGAGCTATCTTATGATAAGTCTGTTGTAGTTTGTTTAAGATAGTAATTTGAATATGGGTGAGTACGGGAGCAGCATAGAGAAGTGAGGGAAGGAGAAGGGCTTGAGCAAGAGTGAGTTTGGAATTCGTTATTAAGAATTTCTTATGGTGATATAATAGACCAAGCTTTTGGTTTGTCTTTTTTATACATTGTAGAATGTGTAAGTTAAATCTGAGCTCATCATCAATGATGACCCCTAGGAGTTTAGTGTGGGATTCTGGTTGAATAGTAGTGTTATTTGAGGATGTAATGGCAAAGGAAGATTTGTGGTTGGATAATGATTAAGGGAGGAATAGTAAGAGTTTGGTCTTTTTTGGGTTAAGGATGAGGAGATTGCTAGATAGCCAATGTTCAGTATCTAGCAAGACCTGTTGTGTGAGATCTTGGAGTATGGTGATGTTATTTGAGGTAGTAATGAGAGTAGAATCATCTGCATATTGGATGAGGGAAGATGTATTGCAAGCTGTATAAAGATCATTGGTGAAAATATTAAAGAGAAAGGGCCATAGGATGGAGCCTTGTGGGACCCCAGTTGGGACAGATAGGAAAGGAGAGGAAGAGGAGAGCCATTTTACTGATTGTTGTCTGCAGGATAAGTAGCTAGAGAACCAGGCAAGGGAGGTGGAAGTCATATTGAGGTTAGCAAGTTTGGATAGTAGGAGAGGGTGGGAGACTGTATCAAAAGCTTTTGATAAGTCAAGGAAGAGACAAGATACCAGTTTGTTATTATCAAGGGCTACAGCAATTGTATGAGTGAAAGACAGGAGGGCAGTAGTTGTGCTATGTTTAGGACGGAAGCCATGCTGAGTGGGAGTTAGGAGGTTGTGTTCAAGAAGGTAGTTGAGTAGTTGAGAGTGGATGCAATTTTCAAGAATCTTAGAGAGGGGAGATAAGATGGCTATAGGTCTGTAGTTAGAAGGGTCAGTTGAGTTTCCATCTTTATGCAAGGGAATGATGTAAAAAGATTTCCAAGATAAAGGGACAGTAGCCTCATGTATAGATCTGTTTATAAGTATGGGTACTGGGAGGGCAATAGAATCAGCAGAAAGTTTAAGGAAAGAAGGCGGTAGGTTATCAGTGGAGGGAGAGCAGGGTTTGAGTTTCAGGAGAAGTGATCTGATGTAGAAAGTGGAAACAGGGTGCAAAGAAAAAGGTGGGTTTTTGGATGTTTTAGGACAGTTAGGCAGAGGAGTAGGATTACTGGTGGGAGCCATGTGTGATTTAATAGTATCAATGAAATGGTTATTGAGTAGAACAGCTGTTTCAAGAGATGTTGAGTTTGGGTAGGGGGGGTTGCAGGGGAGCCAGGGGAAAGAATATTATTAATGGAGGCCCAGAACTTTTGAGGGCTAGTTTTGTTATTAAGTTGGGTGGTGTTATAGTAGGACCTTTTTTTTCGTTGTCGGTGTGCTTTTTGACAAGATTTCTCAGGTGTCTATAGCTATGGAGTAGGGGTAAGTCCTTCGATTTTGTCCATGCTTTCCAATCTTTGTCTCTTTCTAGCATTAGGGACTTTGTTTCTTTTGAGTGCCAGGGAGCATACTTGGATTTTATTCTGATCTTTCTAGAGGGGCCAGTGAGTTAAGGGTGTTTAGGAAAATATTATTAAACCTTTGTATGGCATCATTTAGAGGGATGTGTTTGAGGATGGACCAGTCTATGGAAGATAGAATAGAGTTAAATTGGACGAGATTGAAGTTAGAGAGTTTGCAGCAGACTCTATAGATGTGGGATTTGGGAAGTTGGGAGGGGGCATGAAGGACAGAGATGGGTGGTCGCTAACTTGGTCAGGGTGTGTTGTAGGGTTGAGGTTTAGTTGAGGGGAATTACTGAGTATCCAGTCAATTATTGAGTTAGACTTTGGGTTTTTGTGGTAGTGAGTTGGAGATGATATAAGTTGTTTAAAACCATGGAGGTTAATACTAAGTTGGGGAGAGTTTATTTTCAGTTTGGACCAATCCAAGTCGACATCACCCAAGATGAGGGTTTCGTATGGAATGTGAAGTGAAAACCAGGATAGGATAGTTTCAAGGATTGCTAAGTTGTTCCCAGGAGGGATATAGATAGAAGCAATAACTAGTTTCTTATGGGGGCCAAGGTAGCAGTTTAGTGTTATGAGTTCAGCAGGATGAAAGTTAGGTAAGGGTGTGGGTAGTGGGGAGAGGTTGAGAGTGTCTTTGTATAGGATGGCAACACCTCCTTCTTTTTTAGATAGCCTATCTGAGCAATAGATGTTATAGCCTGGTGGGAGAATTTCATTATTTGAGATATGTGGCTTCAACCATGTTTCTGATAATGATATAATGTGAGGGTTTGTGTGGGCAACCCATGCATGGAAGTCAGTAGTTTTGTTGGATAGGCTTTAGATGTTTAGGGAATATATGGATAAGTGATTAGTGGAGGTATAGTTTGTGGGAGTTAATGGGGAGGGATATATTTTTGACTGGTGGGGTGTGGTTAAGGAAGGTGAAAGGTTATGTGGGGAGGCAGAGAGACCAGGATTGGGGTGGATGTCCCCAGAGACAAGTAAGTTGTTGGTGAATTGAGAAGATATAATCAAGGGCAGATGCAGTTTGTGCAGCTTTAGTTTGGGTTTATAAGTAGGGGGATGTGTTTGTAGTCTATATGGTTTATGATAGCAAGAGATGGGGAGATTGAAAAGGGTAGAGGAGATATTATAAAAGGAAGAAGTGTTGCTATTTATAGTGGAAGAGGTGGAAGAGAGAAGTAATGGATGAGAGAAGTAGGTGTGGTAAGTTGTTAGGGTGGAGAGTATTAGGAGGAATGAAATTATAATTATAAGGTGTTTCATGTTTGTGGGAGGGGAGGGGAGAAGAGGAGTGGCTGTGAAGAGTAGAGGAGGAGTGGCTATGAAAGTAGCTGAATAGAGGAAGTGATGAAACAGGGGGTTTAGACAGGAAGTTATTTGTTACTGGATGTTTGGCAAAGGAAGGGGTGGGAGAGGATGGTATAAAGGTAATTGTAGTGGGGGTGGTAATGGGGGTAGGGTAGGGGAGCAAAGTGGAGCCTGAGCGTAGCGAAGGCAGAACGGAGCGGGGCTAGCACCCAGGTCTGAGTTTAGCTCACAATCAAAGAAAGCATAAAATAATCAGGAAAGATAAAGCCAGAGAGAAGTAAGCAGTGAAGAAGGATGTTGTGCCAGACAGGAATGGAGTAGTAGAAAAGTTTTCCCAAATTGGCTCAGATTGAAGGTAGAGGAGTTCTATTAGCATAATGCCAGAGCAGAGTAAGGGACATATATCCGCAGTATGACTACTTGCAGAGGGAGAGTACAGGTGATGGGACTGGGAAGAAAAGGTAAAGAGAGGACACAAAAAGGACAGTCAAAACAAAAAAAAAAGAAAGAGGTATATAAACAGGTTAGGGCTGCCGGCGTCTTTGGGTTTTATTCTTTTCCACTTGCTAGTATCAGCATAAGCGACTAGCACATTTCTTAAAAATCAATAATTACAGTGACTGTTTCATGGTGAAACACTACCCCAGGTTGTACAATGGTAAAAACTTTGTAGATTCAAAGGTTCACACACAAGTCTTTCAAATAGTTTCCACAGACACATATTTAGGATGTCTTTGTGGGTACAAATTATATGGTTGCAGAGCAAGTGGTTCGGCTGTAGAAAACACTGAATATGGACATCACGGGATCAGTTTCATACTCAAGGATATTGTTTTTCAGTGACCTGGAGGAAGCAGCAGGGAAGGTCCACTAAAGGTTAGGACCTCTTTGTGGGTACAAATTATATGGTTGCAGAGCAAGTGGTTCGGTTGTAGAAAACACCGGGTATGGACATCAGGGGATCAGTTTCACACTCAAGGATATTGTTTTTCAGTGGCCTGGAGGAAGCAGCAGGGAAGGTCCACTAAGGGTTAGGACCTCTTTGTGGGTACAAATTATATGGTTGCAGAGCAAGTGGTTCAGTTGTAGAAAACACAGAGTTTGGACATCAGGGGATCAGTTTCACACTCAAGGATATTGTTTTTCAGTGGTCTGGAGGAAGCAGTAGGGAAGGTCCACTAAGGGTTAGGACCTCTTTGTGGGTACAAATTATATGGTTGCAAAGCAAGTGGTTCGGTTGTAGAAAACACTGAGTATGGACATCAGGGGATCAGTTTCACACTCAAGGATATTGTTTTTCAGTGGCCTGGAGGAAGCAGCAGGGAAGGTCCACTAAGGGTTAGGACTTCTTTGTGGGTACAAATTATATGGTTGCAGAGCAATTGGTTCGGTTGTAGAAAACACCAATATGGACATCAGGGGATCAGTTTCACACTCAAGGATATTGTTTTTCAGTGGCCTGGAGGAAGCAGCAGGGAAGGTTCACTTAGGGTTAGGACCTCTTTGTGGGTACAAATTATATGGTTGCAGAGCAAGTGGTTCGGTTGTAGAAAACATCGAGTATGGACATCAGGGGATCAGTTTCACACTCAAGGATATTGTTTTTCAGTGGCCTGGAGGAAGCAGCAGGGAAGGTCCACTAAGGGTTAGGACCTCTTTGTGGGTACAAATTATATGGTTGCAGAGCAAGTGGTTCGGTTGTAGAAAACACTGAGTATGGACATCAGGGATTCAGTTTTACACTTAAGGGTCTATGTGTAATGCTGCAAGATTTGGTGGTGCTGACAATACCTCTCCCTCACCTTTTCATAGGTCCATCAGGAGTGGCCCAAGTCTGTGGTCCTGTACCTCGTAAGTGTGATGCAGTTTTTTATAGACCATATATACCCTATGGAAGTTAAGGGCTGCCATATTGTCCTATGTACAAATGTTGTGTTTAGCCAAAGTAGAATATTTGTATGTTCCATTCTGGAACAGATAACTACGGTTCATAGACTGGCTAGTCACAGGTGTGTATTTGAACAACCATCGACATGTCTGCACGTATAGTTATGAATGGCTACACAGCCTGGTATACATGAGGCAATTACTCCAAGATGACTGTTCAAACACAACAGGGAGATGCTACATACCTGAGGCAGTGACACTAGTACTGGCATATCATTCTCAAGATAGGTGTACTGGGTTTTTTGTATAGGTCTATCACGTATAGCATCATATTTCATACCTTATAAGCAGATTGTACTGACAACTTTACCTGGATGCGGCTGACATGCATGTTATAAAGGGCTTGACTTGTCTGTGTATGTTGGTGTGAGGTTGTCTGCTGTGCATGGGAGTGGAGATGAGAAGATGTGTGACTGGTAATGCAGTTGTGGATCCTCATTTGTATGAGTCTGTGTGGTTTACCATACATAACAGTACAGATAGTAATGTACTGCTTTTGTCCTGGTTTTCACAGGTGAGCAGGGGGATGGGAGTCTGTCTCCCTCACACCCTGATGTCAGTGTCTCATTGGACTCTGATGATGATGGTGGCCATAGTGAGGTACAGGTAGGGTTGTCAGGGGCAGAATCTGTCCCAGAGGTTGATATCCCTCTTCTGCCCCCATTGTCACCACACACACAGTCAGTATGCCCACACATGCCCAGTCTTCAGAGGCCACAGATATTGGACAGTCAGATGGTGGCAACATTGAACAGGACAGAGTGGCAACTATGGTGCCAGTGAGTGCAGACACTGGCTATAGCCAGAGAGCTGGTGAGGTCCCACACAGGTGGATTGACAGAGTGGCTCATAGAAGTACTGATGTCCATCCACCACCTGTCACAGGTGTCACATCATGGGTCACTCTATGCATGTTTCAGGCCATCATGTAGGCATAGGCATGTTCTGAATGCAACACCAGACAGATTCTTATGGTTATGGATGCAGCACAGACTGACATCCATGACTGCCTCCACTGTATTGGGGACACCCTGGATCAGTTCACTGATGCAGTGGACAGATGGTGGGCTGAGAAAGTGTATGTCTTGGACTGTGCATTGTCTGTGCTGGAACATCTGATTGGAGTTGAGTGTTGGACATGTTGACGTAGGTCAGCAACACCATCTGCTGAGAGCCCACTTGACCATACACAGTCACGCTCCTGTAGTGGCAGTACCTCCAGTGCTACAGAGGGAAGTGTACTGTCCACACCATGATGTGGCAGACCAGGGGTACGTGGTCCTGGGTGGTCCTGTGGGGGACACAGCCACAGCATTTTGCAGTCACCATCAGGTACTAGCACTGCATCTGACCTCAGGCATGGTGGTGCCAGTGCTACTTCTGGCAGAGCCAGTTCCTGTGTTCATGACTGGAGATGGTGAACTGTCCACTCTACCATGTACAGTCCACAGCCGTCCAACATACACATGTGTAGAGCTAGCACTGGGCTTGATTCTGTACAGGCACACACTCAAACATCAGTGTCACTTACATGTCACCTACAGGCACATATGGCACCTCTCCATGGCCCATCTAACTCGCACCCCTCCTGACTCATACACATGCTGTCAACTGTTTGGTACAGCCTATGCCTCTGGCACCCCCACACCACGGCCTGTGCATGTGATGATACCTGTGCTGCATTCCTGCCATCCATGCCATCAATGCAGGGCAGTGCTACTATGTGTCTGATGCACAAGGTGTCTATATCACTTGACATGTACTTGTGTAGTGCAGTATTGTTTTGCCATGCCACTTGTTGTGGACCACTACAGGTACTTTATGCTGGCATGTGTCATGACTACACATCACATTTTGTGTATCTTTGTTGCATAGTGTTGGACTGGTGGTAGTGTTACAGAATGACACTTGTGTTATGGACCTGTGTAAGTTTCTGTTCCAGGGGTCTGAGGGGATATGCTATGGACATATGGTGATAATGCAGTGGCACAGGATAGCATGCCAGCACAACAGAAATATGACATCAGCAAGGTATGGCAGTATATGTGCATGGCACCCTAGATGCATATGTGTAGAGGGACAATGGGGGCAGTTAGTGTATTCATGCATTCACACATTGTGATAAGGTCTGCTACCCTGGCTACGTATCACCTGGGTTATCTAAACTTACAAATCTAAAAGGTGTGGTGATGGAGATGACACATCTACAAATATCCTCTGTCCATGTCAGACACGTGGTGGACATCAGTTTTGTTTATGTATAGGAGGGCAGTTTAGGGACAGCAGCTAGTCAAAGGGCCAAAAAGTGCATAACCATTGCAGGAATAGCCCATAAGTCCATGTCTGTAGTACTGTAGAAAGACATATTTACACGCACACAGAATTGGCTAATATGAGATTAGTACCCCTACCTATCTACAATTACACACCATAGCTGGCAGTATTTATCGCATGCACCACAGAGTTTAACTAATGTTAGATTGTCAGCCAGTGCTCTTGAGGTGGATGACATCAGTAGGCCTTGTAGAGGAGGGCAATATAGAAGCCAGCAGCTAGACACAGGGCCATAAAATGCATAACCATTGCACAGAAATAGCCCATATGGACTTATTCACAGTGCTGCATGGAGATATATTTACACACACAGAATTAGTTGATGTGAGATTAGAACCCCTATCTATTGACAATTACACACTATAGCTTGCAGTACTTATCATATGCACAACAGAACTCATCAAATATTAGATTGTCAGCCAGTGCTCTTGACATGGATGACATCAGTCAGGCTTTGTAGATGAGGGCAATAGAGAGGCCAGCAGCTAGTCACAGGGCCATAAACTGCATAACCATTGCACAGAAATAGCCTATACGGGCTTGCCATAGACATGCATGGGGATATATTTACACACACATACACACAATTGGCTGGTGTGAGATTAAAATCTCTTCTTATCTACAATTACACACTACAGCTCGCAATACTTATTGCATGCACCATGGAGTTTATCTGATATTATATTGTCAGCCAGCACTTTTGAGGTGGATGGCATCAGCAGGCCTTGTAGAGGAGGGTAATATAGAAGCCATCAGCTAGTCACAGGGCCATAAAATACATAACCATTGCACAGAGATAACCCATACAGGCTTGTCCGTAGTGCTGCATGGGGATATATTTACACACACACAGTTGGCTGATGTGAGATTAGAACCCCTACCTATCCACAATTGCACACTACAGCTCACAGTACATATCACATGCACCATGGGTTACATATGTTACATATGTGATTGCAGGCATAGTACTTGTGTAGTAAGTAAAGTAGCCTTGCATTAGACAGCATGTGTGGGCTGCAGAGTGATATTGCTTGGTACTGTTATTGTATCTAGTGTCCTAGGAGTGGGGTACCTGTCACTATTCCTGCTATGTGTGTACAGTTATCAGTATGACCATATGTGGCTGGTTGTAGTTAGATAGGCAAACATGTGGCTAGGAGCAATATGGCCTGTCCAAGGCACGCATTGAACCATCGTACAGTACAACACATGCTCACCTGTGTCTGTCTACAAGGTGACATTCAACAGGCACAGGGGTCTGTAAATGAGTGGATTGTGTACAGTATCTACCTTGGTTTGGATCCTTTAGGCAGCTATTTTAATGCGTGAGTGCAGATAACCTCAGCATTCCAAGGGTATGTGGGGAAATCCATACATCCCCACATTCCTACACATACGCAGTATATATATAAATATATATATATATATATATATATATATATATATATATATATATATATATATATATATGTGTGTGTGTGTGTGTGTGTGTGTATAACAGGAATGCCTCTATAAATTTTGCTGCGTGTGTACATTATGTATATGACTTCTGTAGATATATGTCAAGATTCTATTTATCATTGTAATATATATATATATATATATATATATATATATATATATATATATATATATATCATATGTATATGGGGTACATACTGATAGGTACACTATCCATGTGGGAGGTGGGAGGGGGATAGGGTCAGACAGATATGTAGAGGTTACTGTCTGTATGTACAGATGTATTTCCATGTAGCAGGTCTTTGTGAAGAAGAGGCAACAGAATTGCATTCAAGTTAGCTAAGTTTTGGAGCATGCCCAGTGGGACTGTCAGTACTTACAAGGTGACTCCAGGCCAGAGCTATCTGCACTCCAGGCTGGGATTTTGTGTGCTACAGGCATTGGCAGCTGCACCTATTTCCACAACAGCACATCACTGACATTGTCCATGCATTCCCCAACTGTGTGCTGTAATTAATATGTGACTTGGGTACATGAAGTAACACCACATACAGGGTGACAGTCTGCATACCTCTCACTGTACATGTTTTTTTTTCATAATGTCCAGCATTTCACCCCATATGTCTGGCCTGTTCCTCATACATTTGTGGTGTTCCAGTAAAATGTATATAGCTGTCAGTGAATAGTATTAACTGCAGACAAACATTTGAGTGTTGGATTTTATATCCTTCAGATATGCTGTACTGATGCAACCTGCTTTCATACTAGCCACTTTTTAGGTGAATCAGAGTATCTGAATGTCTGTCTCTAGTTTTGCCCCCCCCCCATTCTCTGTGGCTTTGTCCAACTTTCATGCAGTAAAAAATTGAGGGGTTTGGCAATCTGTGGAGACACCACCATATGACTTCCTCACATGCAGAAGATCTGGATACTGCCAGATTCAAACCATCAACACCATTACACATGCCAATGTCCCTCATCTACTGAGCCACACAGGCATCCATATAGGGGTGCTTCATTCATCACACAATCAACAGCAAACAGATATACATTGTTACCCCTGCATTACGAGAGACATCGAACGTGTGGCCAGGTTCAATGTCACAGCCCTGGAATTGGCTGGTCTGCTGATATATCATTGCAGATTTACTGTTACAGCAGTTGTATGGGTGCATTGATGTATTGGTGTTGGAGAATGACCAGCCCATGCTCTGATGGCATAGATAGTTGTGTGACTGTCGTGTGATTCCACTGTTTGTCATCTCCCTTGAATAATGTAGTGGACTTTTCAGCCATGTGGCCAAGTGCATATTATGTAGCACATACTATTGGACAGTTTGCCTACTGTCCCAAGTGGTTGTTAGATCTTCCCAAGTAGCCCAAATCTCCATTATATTCCCTTGCATACATGCAGCAGGTCCATATATATGCTACCATATGATAGTACCCCATACAAGTGGTGAATAGCAGTGTGACTTACCTTGCAAATGCAGCATTTGACAGACCTGTAGTTTGGAGTTGACTCTGTCTGATGCATGCAGTACACAGCCAGTACATGGTTAGGTACCAGTTGTATGGGCTTGCTGGCATCCTTTTTACTATATGTATCCGAGTTAGAGTAAGGTGTCAGTCCCTAGTGCCCTAGGTTGTTAGTGCATGTGCTACAAGTTGTCGTTTGGCTGAGGCCAGGACATACTGGGCACACCTATGTCTGCCTACAGGGACAACCTCAGGGGTTTCCTCCTCCAAGTCCTCCTGTGGGTGTTGCTGTGGTGACCTAGGCACTGGTGGGGGGCTGTGTATCCCTTCCCTTTGCTGATCCTGCTGCAGCTGTTTCCGCAGGATCATATTGTGTAGCATGACACATATTGTGAACATCTGTGCACATGTGGCTGGATAGTACTGAAGGGTTTCACCAGATACATCCAGACACCAGGACAGTGACTTCAGCAGCCCAAATACATACTCTACGATGTTCCTAGTTTGTGCATGTGCCTCATTATGGCATTCTTCAGTGGGTGTGTGTGCATTTCTGATGAATGTCATCATCCACGGCTCTAGTGCATAGCCAGCATCCTCCAGTAAATAGCCATGTGGGATGTCCCCCCTTGGAAAAATCTGGTACAGCTGTGATGCATGCCTGATATGGGAGTTGTGATAACTGCCAGGGCTGCCAGCACACACATTCATGATAATGCCCTGGGCATTGCACATGATCTGGCAGTTGATGGAGTAATACCACTTTGGTTAACATAGATTCTACCCTCCTCATTGGGTGGTGCCTTGATGTGTACATGAGTGCAATCTATGGCACCTAGTACCTCAGGTTAGTCTACTACATGGTAAAAGTGTTGCATACTGCTGGCCCTCACCTCAAGGGTGAGGGAAAATAAATGTGCTCACTGACATGTGGTAGCATAACATCCAGGAACTGGTTGAGTACCCTGAATGCAGATGCCTGTGAGACCCCCATCATGTCCCCAGTTGGTCTTTGGAAAGTACCTGTAGCTAGTATCTTAAGAGCTGCATATACCTTTGTTTTCACTGGGTGGGTTCCCCTCTGTTGACTCTGGGTCTGAGTTGGGGTCGGCAGAGCTCAGTGAGTTCTTGTAGTATGTCCCTGTCCACCCTGTAGTGCTCTACAATCTCTAGCTCATGTAGCTCCTGGAAGATTACCCTGGGCCTAAACACTCTTCTCCTTCTCATTCTAGGGCTATAGTCAGCAGTAGCAGTAGCAACATTGACCTCAGCATCTAGCACATACATAGGTAGCAGAGCTGCAGCAGCCCCCAGGATTTGTTCAGTTAAAATTCCCAAGTCTGTACTCCACTGGTGCAGAATATGGGGGTGAAATCAGATAGTATGGTGTATGCAACCTTTATAGTGCTCTGCTGTAGGTGCAGCATGTGTGATTGGCTATCTATGATGCATTCCACCTGCCAAGTACATTATTAAGGACTGTTAATGGCTCCAGTTTAAGTGAAATAGGGGTCATCAGTAATTAAGATATCATTGCCTTTCTCATCTAATTTTTTTTTAACAGCCTTCCTCACTCAGTACTGCTGCAAGCTGTGCAAACATGCCCCACGAAGGTAAACAGTGCTCAGCACTTAGTATACATGCCACCATGAAAGGTCATGCTCAGCAAGGTGGTGCGCCATGCAAGCATGCTCAGACATGATGAAACACAATGAAACACGCACCCCGAAGGTAAACAAAGCTTAGCAGATGCTGTACACACCCCCCAGCTCAGCAGAGCACCATGCCATGCAAACAGGCACCTCTGAGCTCCAATGAGCTTAGAAGTCCTCAGACACCCCCCCCCCTTTGCTGTGAGCTAACTCTTCTGTGGACAGTAACATAGTTCTGTGCTTACACGGATGGGATCTACAGACATGGATACCCATTTGTGCTATTCAGTAACCCCAGCTCATTTACATAGGGATCCATGCACACAACCTGGAAACAACACAGTTCCAGGCACTGCCTCTTTAGCAACAGAACCATTCCGCCATTGTAGATACTCCACGCAGCGTCCTATAATATATTACTGTCACATACTACTACATTTCATTTTTACACTTTTTAATTATTTTTCATAATGGCATGTTTGCACCCTGTGGCATGCTGGGCGAACATACCCATATTCTTAAAAAAAAAATAAAATTATTTTAAATTATTTTCCATACTGTTTTTGACACACTGTGGATAGTTTTGCACATATCTGTCTCTGCTATGCTATTTCTGCCCATCTACCTGCCATTTTATGGCCCCTGTTGTTTTTCTTGCATCCTGTACACGGAATTATTCTGTGTACATTACAGACACCAATACGGGGTCTGAAGGACTGCTTATCTGCTTCCTGGATTGCTCTACATCCCTCATTTGCATGCGATTCACCTGCTTATCAGGTGATTTGCATGCCACGGATACTTCTGTGTAGGTGTGTGCATGCGTGCCACCCAGCACTGTTTACTGGATCACACACCTGCTTACTTTCATATAAGCAGTGTGCCACTATGCCTACATGGAAAAAAGTCTGTGTAGGCTTTATTAAATTCTCCCCAGTGAATTACTGGGTCTTTGTCTTTTTCTGCCTGCATAAACTAAAAGCACTGCTTGTGATTCCATGCTAGTTTTTACCACTTGCCCTCTCCTTCATTGATCTGCTTTTTAAACCTAATAATTTTAAGATGCCCACCACTACTGTAAATTGAGGTTAGTAAGCTCCTTCCTTTCTACACTGCTGTTGATATCTTGAATTATTATTTGCCTTTCTGTGTGCTTATATTGAAAAAGTGCATTTTGCCTCTCATTGTCTGTTACATTGATTTACTTGCTCTGAATTCATTATCTAGCCAGCTCTTGGATAAAGTAGTATATTTTTACACATTAGTATGCACTTGTTTATAGATCAAGAGGTCAGTGGAAGGTAGCCTGGTCTGTTTATGTTGGGGAGATACTTGAGATTCCTGCATGTAGTTTTATTGGCTGGAGGACTTATTAATCAGCTAATTTTGTTCATAGCACCTCTATAAATTCTGCATAATTGAGTGGCTCTTGGCTCATTTATACAAATTGAGGTACTTTTATTGAATAGTCACACTTTTATAAGCTGTTTAAAGTATACTGCTGTACCATATCTTTAAGTTTGTTTGCTATAGCATTTCATACCTTTTAAGTTTGTTTGTAGTAGCATTTCACTCTGGACACTCCTTTACTGTACTTTTACATTAGGAGGACTGGGATTATTCATCTAGTAGCAGTGTTTTATTGGCCTATCTGGGAAGCACACAAAAGGGCTCTAAGTATTTTTTTTGTACTTTTCTTATATACTGTGACTGTACTTTAGCAGTTTCATAAAAAACTATACTGCTTATATTTAAAAAGTGCCTTTTGTATTTTGTACTGCTCTGCTGCTTTAAGTAGTTAATTGCACTGTTTTACATTGTATCTGTTAGTTGTAGGGCTGTTGTAGATAATTTGTGTGGTCTTGCTACACATGGGCTCCAAACCAGCTATTCTACATTAAGAATGTGTTTTTCTGCACCCTTGTGGCATTAGTGTGCTGATATAACCCGTCTGAGTTGGGGATTACTGGTGGAAGGCTTATTGTGTGCTTTCATGATTGGTAGTTAGCGTAAAACTCATTTCTTTTTGCTCGTATTTAAGCCTTGCATTTGTGTGGTGCTGCTCTTTCCACAGTGACAAATAGTAGTGCCCTCTATAGACCCAAAAGCATAGAAGCTCACTTTTTCCCTAAACAGCTGTCTGTCAGTGAAACCCTGTCAAGCTTTTCTGCTGTTCTAGGAGCAGCTCAGTTGCGCAATGAGTACCTTTGCCTTATTGATCAACCTTAGCCTACACAAAGTATCTTGTAGTCTCAGCACTACCAGCACAGTCCTGTCAAATAAACCCATTCCGTTCCCTAATAAAGCATACAGTAAAAGCCTGCTATCATGGACAAGCAGTTGCCCATCATCTCTCTGGCCAGCCTGATAGACATGGGCATCCTGAGGCAATGTAGCAATTGTTTCACGTACACTGACAACCACTTACTCCTGAGAAAACAAAAACCTTATGTGAGAGATGCAGTTACACTATGAAATTGGAGGCAAGACACTAACTTAAGGATAAATCGAATGCCAAACAGGTTGTCAGCACGCACACACTTCCCACATTAAATAAGGACATGACACATAAACCCACATATGTGGAGGTACTCATTAATAACTTACCAAAAGACCAGAGGCCTCCCAAACAGAAACCACATATAACAATGCAAAAGAAAAACAACCACAACACATGATAACATACGCTATAGGTCCCCGACTGTGAAACAGGAAAAACATACCTCATACCTGAACTTACTGGATTAACTTGCCATACAACTCAACACCTTAGTCATGGGTGATTTTAATTATCCTGCTATGGACTTGGAAATATACATGACCACAGCATGCTTACTCAGAGGTTCTTGGACTTTGTCAATGCAAATGCTCTGGAACACATCAGCACACACATAAGAGGCACAAATGTCCTGGACAGACTACTCACTAGCATGGCAGAGCATTGTACCCCCTCCCACTATGTAATGTCCTCAATGGTAAGATCAGACCATAAATCAGTCCGGTTATATGTAATTATAAGACCAGATACACCATTAAGCTCAAAAGCACTTATGAAATTTTCTAAGACAAATTACCTCCTACTAAGGGATGGTATAATAAGTTTCAAACCCGCCCTCGAATGTAGATAACATGGACTCCTATGCAGAGGAGTACACCAATGCCCTGTATAACCACTTAAGCAATTGTAGAGAATTGGCTATACTTGACCAGATTACATAACTGTACTGGCTTGTTAACATTGCCTTTAAAATAATTCTTGCAGGGCTTATTGGTTTTATACAGATGACTTCTACTCACCTGCATGTCTTTAGAAAATAAAACCACAGAGTCCATGAATTGTCTTGTGAAATCAGTGTAAAGATGCCACCATAGAGCTAGCAACCATTCTAAATGATGTAATTGTACTATAGGAAGTGCACTTTGCATCACAAGTTCCTAGAAAAAGTGACCAATACATCAAGTGTGCAACATGCACAAGTGATATGGCTTTTTGGGACTGAAATTACCATCAATATTAAAACCACATACTTAAAAAAATAAATCTTGGTCTAGCCTTTTTGCTTTCTTGTACCATTGTGATAGTGTCCAGATTTGTATCCTTATCT
Source organism: Protopterus annectens (assembly GCF_019279795.1). Taxonomy (NCBI): domain Eukaryota; kingdom Metazoa; phylum Chordata; order Ceratodontiformes; family Protopteridae; genus Protopterus; species Protopterus annectens. Next base: position 821,903,088 of record NC_056728.1, on the reverse strand, counting down.
TGGAAAACTATTATTTTAAGGTAGAGATTTTGTGGCACTTTCACCTATGCTTCTTCAAATCTGTCTGATCTTTTTCAGTTCAAGGCTAGCGGTGGATTATAAATATGTTTTTTCAGATTTTTATGGGATAATACATCATATATTGGCATGGAGTTTTTTTTTGCCAGATGCACTATGAACTGTGTGGCTGGTGTGTCTAACTTTTAGCTCCAGAGGGGCATGTTGGTCAGTAGGTTCAAAGCTACTTAATAAGTGGACTTTTTGTGGGTATACTAGCTAATGTGGTGGCATTTTTCGCAAAGTATGTTATGGATCAAGTGGCTTGTATATCTAACTTTAAGCACCAGCGGGACCAAAAGTAGTACATACATGCTAGTTGGATATACTATATTTGGTTTGATTAAAGTTGGATGAAGGTAAGTGCTGCGGTGGTGGTGCTGCGGTAGCGTTGTCGCCTCACAGTAAGACATTGTCCTGTTTGATTCTCAGCTAGAGTGTCTTCTGTGGGGAGACATACGTGAATGGGCGTACCTTCGTTGAAGGTTGTGCATCAGAGCTGGCAACTCGGCACATAAAAATCTACTGCCAATCATTAGCGGACCGGAGTTCCGCTGTGGCGACCCCTAACAGGGAAAAGCCGAAAGACACAACAACAAAGTTGGATGAAGTTAAAGCCCCAATCATGGAGTAAACAAGAAAAAGGGTTTGCCTAGGCTTGATACTTAGGGCCATAACAGCCATTATTTATAGGGACCTAGCTCTGTGTATAACATGTAAGCATGAAAAACATCAAATTATAAACAGAGAAAAAAGAGAAAACTTAGAATTATTTAAAGCTCACCATTGATAAAGTAAAATGGTATTTACATCCAATTGCAACATTTTGATTATAGCTATTTAAATTAGAATGACCAGGACTATAATTAATAACCATCTTTGTTGTCGACAAATGTAATAAAAATTTTATATAGTACCCCATCACGTTTGTGAGAAGTTCTTCCAATAAGCATGAATACAATGCTTTATATCTGTAGCTGTCAAGTATACATATTTTTTATATTTATTTAAGTACAATACTGCTTAAATACAGCAACAAATTCAAAAGAGAACACTACACCACAACACCCCAGTATAAATGGATTACATTAACTGGTTGTTCCCACCAAGAAAATAGACTGAGCACAAATCCACCAACAGTAGAAAGAATTGGCTTGAATTTTTAAACAGTGTTGACAGAGATAGGCCCATTAGCCACAGCCTATGTGGACATAAGTGAATAGAAATAAAATGAATTAATGCATTATGCTGAAATCAATTATTTTCACATATGCCTTTATATATGGTTAACTATTTATCTAATGACATCTTATTGACTGCATGTATCCGTCAGACTCTTTCAGGACATTCTAATATAGGCTACTGTAATTACAGATTGTACATTTTATTGCCAGGGCTTCCTTTTAAAAATAATTAGGCACTAAAGATACCAGTGATTCGGGTCCATAAAATAGAAGCTAATCCTTATAAGGTGCTAAGGCATGAGAATGTTGATAACTAGAGTTACAGGTTCATAGGTTCATTGGTAAATACTAGACAATCAGTCTGTAGACATTTATAAGTCCAGCCAAAATGCAGGACTTTCCATTAACAAAGCTAAATTGATGAGGTTCTAGTATTAAGAGATTTTCAATGTCCAGAATTTGAAAAGTTTTCTTTAGCCACAAGGAGAGCAAGACACGCTAGACTGCAGGAGAATTAGAGGCTACCCACCCAATTATATAAGATTCTTTGAAAGGTTGCAAGGGTGCTACTCTGCTTAACATGCAGTGAAAGTTTATTCCAGGGGTATTGGATACACTGGGATGTAAACCTATTGCAATAACACATTTTATTTATCTGATGATGAAGATTTAGTTCCTTTAATTGGGTATTTGACGTACCATGTATTCTGTGAAGGAATAGGATGTCAAATAGGGTAGAATCGTTCATGGCTCAAAAGGCTAGACACAGATCTCCATGGAGTCTGCAAGAAACTGAGTACAGGGAGAAGACCAGCAGTTTCTCCAGATGACAAACATTGCTGAGGCCACTGAGCTTGTTAGTTATGAATCTTTGAGATCTCTGAAGTTGAGGGATGTGTTTAGACAAATATATAACAAAAGATATTCATTAATGGGTCTGATGAGATACTAGTAAAGGGAAATTAAGACTTCTTTGGATGTAGTGGAGATGCCTTTGAAAATGAGATAAACCAGATGTAAGGCTTTCTGAACCACTGTGGAGTTATGATGGTCAGATGTTGAGTAATTATCAACAAGAGTGCCTATATCCCTTACAACAGGTTCTGAATGGAGGGGTGTTACCACTATGGTAAATTAAACTGTTTTGTATACCAAAATGAACTTTCCTACATTTTTTTTATAATTAAGTTGAGATAATTATCATTGCACCAATTATTTTTAACCCATTTTGGAGCAACTGTAAGTCAGTGGAAGGTCAAATCACAACACTCTGATTACAGTGATCTGCAGACTTAGTTAGCCATAGGCCAAGACTGCTAGCCTAAAGGTCTGAGAAATATATACCAAATAGGAGAGGGCCCAACACTGGGCCCTGTGGTACACCAGTGGTAATTTATTTTGCTTTTATAAATGGCACCTGTAACTCTAACCACTTAGGTTCTGTCGGGCAACCAGTTAGCTATCCACTACAGTATAAGGATTTATATTCAGAGTTACAAGCCTATCAATAACACCTGCATGGGGAATAGTGTCAAATACTTTGGTCAGGTTTAGATATGCCATATGCACTGCATAACCAATATCCACTGCTCTGGTTAATTTTCAAAGAAATTAATGAGGTTAAAAGGCAGGATTTTCCATTGACAAAGCTGAACTGATAAGGGTCCAGAGTTAAGAGATTTTCAATGTTTAAATTAATGAGGTCTGAGATAATGGGCTCAATAGCTACATATGTGAGGCTAGTGAGACTAATGAGTCTATAGTTACCAGGGTCCATGTTTGGGCCATCCTTTTGCAATGGTGTTACAATTCCTGATTTCTGGATTTCAGAAAAGTAACCAGTGGATAAGCTTAGATTAAAGAAGCTAATTAGAGGTTCATAAAGGCCATATTTGGCACTGATAATCAGGCAACATGGTATGTTTTCAGGGAGCATTAATGGGATATTCTTAGGTTTTGGAAGGTTGAGAAAATTTGTTCTGTAGTAATTAAAGGAAGAGGTCAGGATTGTGGAACCTCTGGAATAGCAATAACTGAGGGTAGATTAAAATTTGAACTAAATTTGTTAGCTAGGACATTAGCTATCTCCTTTGCACCAACATGTGTAGTATTTTTGTGGACTAGCTCCTAATATTGTTGGGTGTTAGTTGTTAAATTCTTAACATAGTTAAAGAAATATTGTAGTTATTTTTTTGTTTTAGTGTCTGTTTTAAGTTCATATTCAGTTTTGACCATCCTAATGCTTCCCTTAAGCTCTTTGTTAGTTTGCTTAACTGTACTCTTCAGATAGACAGCATTAAGCATTTAGCAGTGTCTTTCTCATGTGATATAATTTATTTAAATGGGCTTTCCACCACAGGTATTTGTTTTTTAATTCCTTATTATATTTGATGCAGATAGGGACTGCCTTAATATGCATTTTCTACTCTGCTGGTATTGTTTGGCAAATACAATTCTTCCTTATCAAACTGCCAATGTTTAAAGGGCTACATTGCAGTATTATGAAATTCGAAAAAGCCTGAGCTGAAATATGCACTTCAAGTCTGGCAGAATTTAGTACAACTATTTCAAACTGTTCATTATGTCCAACCCAATCCAACCATAGTCCTCCATGAAATGCAAGGATTCTGGCCTCACCATAATAACTTAGATAAAATATTTTAAATTGGTTAACCCATGTATCCAAATGAAAAATTACTAATTGTCATACTGAATAGAAAAATAGGGGTATCAGAGATATTTTAATCACATCTCAAGCAGAGACAAACACTTATCATCTTATAATGCTATTCTCTTGCAAGCTATGTTTAGGTATATATTGTAAGTAACATTTACTGACTTGTGGTATCATGCTACATAATAAACATGTATAAACTTAATTCACTGTATGATAGGCATATCATCAGCTCCATTGTTGTTTAATTTATTGCTGATAACAGGTATGATTCAGCTTCTCAGATATAATTAATCTGAAACAGGTATTTCCTGTATTCCTTCAAGAAACACATTTGATTTTGACATTATCTCCTGAATAATTATCTACCACTGTCAAATAATCAGTATAGGCCCTGATGTGCCCTAAAGAGTCATCAACACTTAGTTCCATCAGCTCATTGTCTAAACATTGTAATAATGATTTGATAGCAATAACAAACAATGAAAATGATGGGGGCAATCATGTCATATGTGATATGAGGTACTGCCAGCTATGCCAGGACAAGTTGGGCAGTGGATGTGTAACATATGACAGCATAGCTAGTTGGAGTTTTGCAGAAGTTATATGGCATTTGTATATCAAACTGATTTGTACAGGTGCTTGCGTTGAAAATCTATTTGTAAAGCTGCTTGTGTTAAAAATGTACCAACAGTGGGAACCGCTGGACAGAAAAGAAATGCACCTGTATGTCTGACTGTATTGTAACTGTTGAAATGCACATATTGTAACAGAGGATACTGGAACAGAAGGGGTTAATCTCAGTCCAGCTAACTTGGAAAAACAGTCTGAAATTAAATTGGCTGGTTTAGCCATAAAGATTGTATCTTACAGTTCTGATTGTAGCCAGAGATAAAATGTCTGTGAAAGCCAGGACTAGGAATCCTACTGTATTGTCCTTAGGGGTGAACTAATTGCTACTCAGGAAGGGTAGACGCTTTTGAAATGGTTTTATAGCTTCCAGATGCTATAACACATCTTAGCAAAGCTCTGTGTGTGTTTGATGACACACATGTGCTAGATTTTGGCTCAACTTCTAGTAAAGGTGGTAGTTTGGGAACCAGAAGTCAGATAATCAGATGTATGTGATGTCATTCTGTAATCCAGCATTGAAATTATATTTTAATACTAGATGAGACAGAAGTCTCAGGGCACTCTGTTTTGGAACTGACAAGACCACTCACCCACTTCATCTTGCCTTGCTTTATTAAGTAAGTAGGAAACAGTAATTCTTTAAATAAGTCAGGAAAATATAGTGATATTAGTTAAATATTGTTTTTGTCTGTATCTGTGTGAACTTTCCATCTGTGTTATCTCCTGTGAGTGAAACTCTGGTGTTTATTGTAAACAGATGCTTAGTATTTTCATGTTCTTTTATTATTTATTATTAACTATATTTAAACTTTTCATTGTAGCTGGTCTTTTAGAGAATATTTAATCTTTGAGAGTACTTATATTTATTTGATGACACTGTGGTCTCTCCTGACTGCCTTGCTGCATTGGTCAAGCACCACCATTTGGATTAGAATTAATTTTACTCACTCTAATTGGGTACTTTTGTAAGAGCCTTAAAGTAGCTGGCTTTGCATTGTTCTGGTGGCAGTACCTATCTTATAGCCTGATCAGAGGTGGTAGAGCTAGTAAATCTGTACAAGCCTTTACCAGGTGTATTGTGTGTGTGTGTGTGTGTGTGTGTGTGTGTGTGTGTGTGTGTGTGTGTGTGTGTGTGTGTGTGTGTGTGTGTGTGTGTGTGTGAAAATCAAATCTCAAAGAGTGTGTGTGCCAGCTACTTGGAGCAGGGACACAAAGCACTGGTTTCACAGAGAGGGTGGTAAAGGACTTGGCTTGGAGCACTCAGCTGAGGACTCAGTTCTACAGCTATGTCAGTTGGGAGTCTTATTTGGGGCCTGGAGAGGGGGAAACCCAGCCCCAAGACTGAGTGTGTTCCCTGTGTGCGCTTAAGGGAAATTGTACTTGGTGCAGAAAACTGTATTTGGAAATACTGTATGCATCTATTTTTGTTCCAAGTGAACGTCCCACACCAGTGTCCGTGGTGAGGATTGAGACTCTTTGATTACTGGCCCAGAGGAGGGTTGTCACATTATATACCAATAATCAACTAAAACATTAGAGTGAATTTTTATTAAGTCTCACTACAGCAAAAATGATAAAATATACATTTCTAAAGGCATCCTTAATTTGAAATTAAAAGTTGTAATATGCTAAAATTTCTAAAATATACTCTTGCCTGAGCAAATTAAATGCTTTATTTGCCTTAATTACATTATATTTCAATATACTAGACTCTTGCACTATAATTAATTGTAATAATAATATAATTCATCCTTAGGAGGAGATATTACACTGAGGTCCCAACTCTTTGCACTGGTGGTAGCTCAGGTAGATGTATAATATTCCAAAGCACCTCTCAAAAAGAGTTGAGGAAGTTTATTACAAACTAAAAGTATAAACAGGATATACAATAGGAACACTAAGGAAATAAAAACAGAACACAAACAAAAAAAAACACCATGCTATAACAAATTCATACAATCTTTGTGCCACAAACAAGATTTCAGTCTTTTTGCAATACAGGATCACACTTCCATAATTTTTATATAGCAGAATGTCAGATTGTGCAAGTCATTAAATCCACATTACACTAAAGATAATTTTATCACATTTATCTTTTGCAACTAAGGAGAGTGCATCATATTATCCAATAAATTAACACTGACATAGTTACAGATTCCAGAGGATGTAAATTGTACATAAAAGTATTGCTCCCCAATTTAAAACACAGACTAAAGAGGATGTTCTCAGTCTAGAAGAAAATGGTCTAAGGGAAAGGCTGATTTAATAGAGATAGACACGTTAAGATAAATGAAAGAAATAGATCACAGAACGTGAATAAGACACAAAATGTTAAACTACTGGTAAAACAGATGAACACAGCAGCTGAGACTCATAAGAGAAATCCATGTGATGTATCAGAATTAAATAGAACATACTACTCTCCAGCTAAACTGCTAACAGGGTGTTATCACAAAATGTAGAGTAACAAAAGAAATGAAAGGGGCAAGTAGAATGTAACCACGGAAGCACCAAAAAAAGAAAACTATAAAGAAAGTAAGATAAAAAGCATCACTGTTAGAAGAATACATAGTCAATTTAAAATTGTTAAAAATATAGATGTGATAGAAGCAACATGCAATATCAAAACAGACCAATATGTATCATACATTATTTCCAATAATGAACTAAAACTATCAGCACAAGCAAAAAATTTAGAAGGTATGCAGATAAATATGAAAAAAGAACACAACAAGCAAGTCAATGACGACTCAAAAAGGTTTATAGAGAATTGGAAAATAAATTTAAAGCAATAGAAATACAACCAAAAGAAGAAGCAATATGTATATTTTGGAGAAACATTTATAAAGACTGTGTTGAAGATAAAGATGTAAATGGATGCAAGAGTTAAAAGAAACAGTAAGAAGCTCTAATATTCAGGATATGAAATGGGAGGAAGTAATAGTTAGAAAAATTGAGACAAAGTGTCTTTACAGAAAGATTTAACCTTAAGAAAATATTACTTATATGCTCATTCTGAAGAGATACCATCCTGGTTAAATAGAAGAAAAAAACATACTCCTAATTAAGAGTAAACTGCAATCTATCCTAAAAACTATAGACCGATAATTGGACTTTCAACAAAGAAAGACAAAAAGAACAGCATTGATAAAAGAAGGTCACATAAGCCTCATCAACTATTGAAGCCATAACAGAGAGCTGTAAACAGGGGAAGAATTTAAGTATGTAATGAATAGATTACAAAACATATTTGACAGCACCCCACATTCATGGATTTTGTATTTCTTAGAGATGTTTAATATCCACCCTACATTGATTAATTACATTGTGGTGACTAAAACCATGGCAAACCACTTAACAGCTGTGTCATGATTAATGGCAAATAATTTTCCCAGGGATAAAAATTCAAAGAGAAATATTCCAGGGTGACTCCTTATCACTGCTGCTGATTGATCTTGCCCTTAACCCATTAATAGACTAAGCCATGGTTACAGAACTCAGTTTTGTAGATACTTATGTGGATAATATACAGTTCTAAAGCTAATCAGATGAGGATTTGACAGCGCAACTACAAATGGCTTAAACTTGTTTTAGATGATATAAGAATGAGATTTTGTCTTGATAGATATGGAAAAGCAACTCTTATCCCGGGAAAGCTGCAGCATCACCAAATATCAGCTCAAGATAGAAATGTGATATAAAGGAATTTGAAAAGGTGGATGTCTGTAAATATCTTGGAATAGATAAAGGTCAGCAGTAAAACAAGAACAAAGGAGAACAAAGCTTAGTACGGAACAATTCAGAAGACTAAAGCTAACATTGAAAACTGCAATGACATCCAGGAATGAAGTTCAAACTATAAATCAGTTTGCTCTTCCTGTCCTAAATTATTGCTTGGAAGTGACTGACAGGCCCCAAACAGCATTAAATTGGTTGTACAAGAAAACAACAATAAAAAATGTTCCTTCTTTTGAAATGATAGATAAAAAATTGTGCATAGGAAAATTAAATATATCCTTCATTCTGTAGGAGCTATGAAGCTCCTCAAAATTGACTATAAGTATAAGTCTGCAGTCCAGGGACTGCATACTTATTTTGCTAATCTCATTATATCCAAACATAGTGAAAATCCTAAAGCATGAAGAGAAGACATCTAAGATTATATCTATGAGTAGTTTTGTTAAGTCCTATGCAGATAACTCATCCCTGTGTTCTGTCACCTAAAGGTTGTTGAGTGGGATCTATGCCTGGCATACAAGGCCTTATCAGACCCCACTCTGATGGATCTCCTGCATATCCTCAGAACAAACAGCACCATAATTATCCATTCTAAAGACTTAAACCTTGCTTGAGATATAACTAAGATCTGCTGGAGAAACAAAAATGTATCCCAGAGATTACCCCTTCTCTGAATCAGGCTTCCCATGCGAAGCCAAGTTCCTGCCTAACTTAACTGTAGTGTAACTTGGACAACTGGATGTGGAATTGAAAATTCACTCCTGGTTTTCTATCTATGACTCTTATGGACACTGACAACCTGTAAATGGTTAACCTCACAGGCCTCTGCTTGTAAATGTCTCATCACCCAAGCTCCTGCTTACACTACCAAGGGTCAGAAATTAGGGATGCCTGGCTAGGCTTAAAGAAGACTCCAGTGGTCATTAACAAAGTACACACCTATCAAACTATAAGAAGCTTTTCAGAGAGTAGTGGGAATGAAAATCAAACCAGAAGTGGACGAGAATCAGGCAACAACTAAAAGTGCCAAAACAAAAGAAAGAATATAAAGAAAAGGGCCAAAAGTAAAGGAAAGAAATCTGGAAATACCACAATTATAGTAGCAGTTATATAGCACTCCTGAAACAACTAAATGGTCATCAGGATTTGATGCATGAATGGTTAAGGAGAGGAAAAATTAATTCAAAATATGAAAATGCTAATAATGGCTGCCCAAAATAGCAGGCTATGTACACATTGGTTTACAAAGTCTATGGAAAAAGTAGGAGAAACAAATACAGCATCTGTAAAACGGAAATAGGAACAGTTGCATATCTCATTGCTGGCTGTGATACACTCACGGCTGAGGATCTTTTTATTGAAAGGCACAACAAAGTGGCAAGATTTATGCATTAGGGGTTGTGCAAATGCTACAACACACTAGCAGCTGAGAAACATTGGAAACATGACCACAAAGCAGTGCAGGAAATGATGAGATTCTGATCACATGGTACCAACAATTAAGAAAATATAAGCAAGAAAAATAGATATAGTAGTCCAGGAAAAGAAAAAGAACAAAAGTAACATTAATCATTGAAATATCTATGCTCATTCACAGATTACAGTGTCCTGCACTCCGAGAGACACTGTCATAAATAATAGAATTTGCAAGCAGAAACTAGAGCAATGTGAACACAGTTCCAGTAGTACAAAGAACAAGAAGGCTAATAGAAACAAAATTTCAAGTGTACTTAAATATGCTACCAATCCACTCCATATGAATTGTAGAAGTAGGCAATTCTGGGCACACTGCAAGTGTTGAGAATAGTGCTTTTGTCTATCATCAAAGACTGAAGGAATACTAATTTCATGAACTCTAACTGTACCCTGACTCAGGGAAGCATTAGAAAAGCAAAACATTTGGAAAAATTAAAAGAAGAAAGAAAATGGACTGTTGTTGGTTGAGGAGACTTTGGACTTCAACAAGCTAAAAAAACTGGCTAGAAGGGGGGGGGGGCAAGCTTTTCAGATTTTGTAACTCTAAATTCTGTTACATTTTTGTTGATGTTAATAGTGCTGCTAGGGTGGATTTTGATTGTTAGGAGTCTTGCACTGCTATTTATCAGATTCACGTAAAGGGATCCTCTGAAAAAAAATATTAGGGGAATAAGTTGGATATTAATGTGCTACATTATGTTGGAATGTATAGTATTGAGCTGTTTCATTTATGAGTATATACATTTGGTATGTTGATGTATAGATATATAAATGTATATATTGTGGGTCCCTTGTTTTGTCGAATTCCATTTACTCCACAAATGCAGAGTGTGGTTTAATATTGATGGTATGGATAGCCGAGCAGTCACAATGTCGATGGTGTGTAATGTTGAGACATAGGTTCATAGGTTCATAGGTAGGTACTGGCTATCTGCCTGAAGGCATTTATAAGCCTAGTCAGAATGTGTTGGCTTTCACCACCCCCTTAGATTAGTTCCCTGTGCCTCTATCCAGCAGAGCCACTGAAGTGATCCCCAGGGTAAACTTTCTGTTTCCCATCCACTTGTCAAGGTTTCTCTTGAAGAGTGTTAGCGAGGAGCTCTGCCTAATGTAGATTGGAATCTTGTTCCAAAGCATTGGAAGTCTCTGGGACAGGAATCTATCCCTCCAGCACATCCTATTTATTGTTGTTGTGAGGTTTAGATCCCTAGAGTGTGTGGCTCAAAGGGATAAGGTTTTCTTTAGGTGGAGCATGTCCATCAATTCTGGGTTGGACATAGCCTTGTATGTCAGGCAGAGATCACCTCTGAGTAGGCGGTATGCAACCGAGTACAGGTGGAGTTTCTTCAGTCGAGCTACATAGGGCATCTGTTTGAGGTCAGTGATCCTCTTGGTGAGGTACTTCTGTGGTCTTTCCAGCTGTTGCAGGTGTCTTGTAAGGTACATCCCAAATGGGGCATTGTACTCTATGATGGGTCTGATGAGTGGTGAGTAGAGGGGCACAATGACCTCTTTTGATCTGGATGCAAACCCCTTTGTGATTAGTAACACACATATTAGACACATGTAAGTGGGGTGGGAGGGATAAGAGTGTTTGTGCCTGTGTAGATGAGTTAGGATCAGGGATGAGTGAAGGATAAGTGTATGGTTCTGTGCAAGTTTGTGTATTTCAGTGTTAGTGTCAGGGTTAGGGTTAGGTTAGGTTAGGTTAGGTTAGGTTAGGTTAGGTTAGGTTAGGTTAGGTTAGGTTAGGTTAGGAGCTAGATATAGCATTGCTTGTGTGCATTTGTGAATGTCTGTGTGTCTCAGTGTGTCTTCTGCAATGGCAGTGTTACAGGAAGGTTTTATGAAGGTAAAGTATAGGGTTACTGTTGAGGGAAGGAGCAGTGTTAAGGTTAGGGTTAGTGTTAGCACCCATTACTTAGGTGGTGTAGGGAGGCAGAGTCAAAATATATTACTGTGATCATTATTGTTTTTATCAAAAATCAGACATTTGAAGTGTCCATTCAACAAAGTGGTAATAATTTCTGAGTACATGAGATGTCTGAGGATTAAAGGGACTGACCCTCCTGCCAATTGCTCAGGTAAAAGGTATTAATCTGTCTTTGCAGGATTGGTTTGCACTTGTGTAATGTACATTGGAATACTTACTTTACTATGGCTACTGTGTATTTGCATGAAACAAATCTGAAATGGTTATAGTAATGTATTAACAAATTTGGCATTGTGTGTATATGTATGTCTGTCACCATCAAGTTGAAATATATTACCCTGACCATTTGTTGTATCACTTTGTTTTTTAAAATGATAGCTGATTTTGGGTGTAGGAGTGAGGAGACATGCTTTGTATATGTATAACAGCAACAACTTGAAATATAATGACTGCAGCCATATTTTCTTTCACTTTCATCACAATCTAACCCCAGTCAGGTAAACAAAAAGTTACTTTTATAGGAGGAAGGTATGATATTCAATTTCTTACCTTACCTGTAATGTTTGTTCAGGACATCATTGGACTGAAAATTTAGGACAAAAGCTCTAAAATACACTTGAGAGCAACTATAACCCCATGGTATCTGTGGCCTGATGACATTCAGACCCATGGATTAATTGTGTTATTTCTACCAAAGTTATTACAGTGCCAATCCTGGTCAGTAAGAGTGTGTTGAAAGGGAGAAGGAAAAAGCCAAAGAGTAGGCAAAGTATGATATAAAAAGAAGCAATCTGTGAAGATCGTGTAGGAAGCTAGGACATGCAGCACAATGGGACACAGCACTGGTGGTGGTAATGGGAAAACTAATCATCAGCATGCAAGGACACCATTGAGTCCTTTCACTCAGGCTCCATTTCACCTAAGGCTGCCCTTGCCTGCAATTAAGAGTTAAGATTTTTGTTGTTGTTGTTGTTATTGTGTACTACTTAATGAGAGTAATCTCTAAAATACCATGTAGGAGTAGCACACACAGCTAATTTACAAAGGAAATAATGTAACATCTCTTTCCTGATACATAGACATCAGTGTATCTTTGCTTAAGTCATCCAAAACTATGAAAGTCATTTACTGACCAATTATTGGGCAATAGCTTAATATAGCATAACACACTTTACCACAGATTACCAGATTACAAAGAATAAGAAATGAAGCCTATCCGCTATTCTCTACCTTTACAAATCTTAACTGATCCCCATATGCCATTTTGTCTTTTTTTTTTTGTCTTGATTTTTTTTTCCTTCAAGCCCTACTTCTTATTTTATAAGATATGATGATGCAGCTTGCTCTGTATTTTGTTTTCTTTGAGCCCTACATGATTTTTCTCACTACTTATTTTATAAGATATGATGATGCAGCTTGCTATAGATGTGAATGAACACAAGACTGGCTTTTTGGTACTTCTAAACTGGGGTATTGCAATCCTAAAAGATGTTTCTGCTAATCCATTTCCTACTGTGACTTTATTCATGTTAAGATTTTGAAAGATTATTATGAAATGTTTTGTAAGTCATAATTACATTTCCTGTTTGTTCAGATATTACGAGCCCAGCAGGAGTCAAAGCTCCTTGGCAAGACAAAATAATTTTCCAAAACTAAACTGCAGATAGGTTTTTAGTCCTATTATAATATGTAACACTCTGATTTATTATGCATGTGAACGTTTAACTGTATAGTTTCCAAATCTTGTTTCTTGATAAGATGACCAAATGCTACATTTTCTAACTTGGACCTTATTAAAGATTTGGATAATGGAGTTATATCTTTTTATATCTTCACTTGAAGACTTTAAATAAATAGTTAAGTTTTTCTAGTGACTAGCTTATAAATAAAATGTGTATATTCTTACAAATTAAAATAGGTGTCCCTTAATATTCTCCTGTATAGATACATTACTGATATGAGAACATATGCCTAGCAATTTCATAAAAATATATTTTTAGTACTGACATAGAAATAGCATAATTTTTATGGTATTTACCTTACAGACACAAGGTGCAGGGTTTGGTTATGACATTGGTAACTGACTAGGCTTAAAATGCCCCATGAGGGCAGTTAGCCTCGTACTAATCTACTAATATGTCTAACAGTCTTTCAGACAGTACTTGCCTCACATTGAGTATACACACATTAGACAAAACAGTACAACACATAATCATTGCTGCTATAATCCTGTTGTAGTTTCAATGTTAACTCTTTTAGAGCAGGACATGTCTGTACAACAATGTATATGTGCAACAGAAATTATATTTTTGTATTGTTAACATTTTAGTTTACTGTTGCAGAACTGTCTGACATTACCCCAACTCATAAAGGGGATAAATGTTCACTTTCTCTTCACAGTGCAAGCTGTTCTGCATCCTACAAACTACTGTAGCTAGTATTGACTGCAGGTGACACATTATCATGACACGCCATTCATCTGATGGACTTTGTCAAAAATAACTGCAATGCATGTACTTCTGAATTTTCTCTTGCTGATCAAAGGCTGTGACGCACAGCTGAAAATGATCCAACAGCTTGCTGGTTTCCTAGCAATCATGGCAGTCTGGATGCTTACTGATAAACATATACAGCTTTGCACGAACAAAAAAATCAAACAGCAGTTAGGGCTATCCCCACAGCAAAATACTTGGGGTCATAAATACCAGCATTGCAATGTAATTAAGACAGAGATGCGGTGCTGCTTAGGTGCTGTCCATTAGATAACATGTTAACCTAATGTCCCATTTGTCTGATCTAGCTCAAGTAGCGTGTTAAAGAGCCTGTGACATTTGGTTTATAAAAATGGGGAAGTTTCCATATGTTGTCTATATCTCATCTCCATACTGTAAATAATAGCAGGGTCATGAAGAAAAGAGTACATATTTGATCATTACAGTTAGTTATTAAACAAAGCACTTTACAGAAATAAATAAATAAATAAATAAATAAATAAATAAATAAAATGCAGTGTCTCCTTTTCATACATATTTCATTTCTGTTCATCAAGCATTGTCCCTCTTATTACCATCTCTGGCCATTGTTCTTCTGGTGTTATCTGTTGGTATATCTTTTAATAATGTTTCCTATTTGAGTTAGTTTAATTTGTGTTTTTGCTGTTTGATTTTGAGATCATCTTTCTTTTTCTGTCTTTTTAAACACCTTTGAAAATATTTGACAGTTTATGCAGTGTTGATTGTAACTGTTGTATTGTTGTCCTATGCATAGTTTATGACTAAGTGCACCCTTGGTAGGCAGCCTACTCACTTGGGCTTTAAAAGAAAGAATAAGTGACTACAGGCAAGTCGATGGATAATTAACTAATGATAACCTATGCTATACTTCTAAAATCAGATTCCAAGTTAAACTCTACATCAAGAATGTACCAAGAAGTCTACAAACAAAATGTAGACTTGTTTATTTATCATGGTGTGTTATGCAATTCTGTTCTCTTAATTAATGTGCACATTACCAACACATGGATACAGAGCAATGCAAGAAACTGGCATGGCCTGCTGTTGCTCTCTGTCAGTTTTTTTTGCTTACTTCACTAAAACTATTGTTACTAGATCCCTTTCTATCCATCCCTTTAACACTTCTAAGTTCCAAAGTGTCTAAATGTAACAAAGCACACACAAGCTGAACATAGTCTATTTAAATGAGTGAAGTAAGCAGCCACTTTTGAAGAGTAACGTAAGCGTTATGGCATACCAAATAAGTGATCTTTTATACAATAAAGTATATCAGTTCAGTAAAGGGAGGTGACATAATTTATCATGATATGTTATGATAAAGTGCATTCTGCATGTTTCAAGGACTAGACACTCAATGTAATAGAAAAAGTGCAGTGGATTTGAAAGAGAGAGAGAGAGAAGAAAATTAACCACAGTGAAGACCTTGGACAGGATGGTGTTAATTGTTCCTCCCAGAGGACTCCAAAGAGAGAGATACCAACAGAGAACTTCTTCCCAGTAGTACGAAGATGAAGGTGCTTACATCTTCCACAATAGATATATATATTTATATATATAAAGAAATGGAACTACTGCATTGCATCAACACACCACAATGTTGATGGCAAGAACGCTGACCACAAAAGGTAGAAATAAAAAAAAGCAAAATGGGACTATAATAATGAGCAAAGAATCCAGTCTCAAGGACCAAATTCAATGAAAGAGAATGTAAAAAAATATTAAAATAAAGCAGGCTGTTCAAGAACAAAATAATAGAAAATAATGGATTTAATTAGTCCCAAAGAGCAAACTTAAGCTACACTGCAATCACAATACAAATGTAAGAAAAACTGAGGGAGGGGTATTATTAGCTGATCCAAAAGTGAACTCTTATTAAGACAATGAAATGTCTCTTAACTTCCTGAACTTGATAATAACTTTTGACCACAGGAGCAATGGGTAAGATATCAGTACAGTAACTCAGCCATTGGCAATAGGCTTTAAAATGAAACTGTTTAACTGGGGACATGGAAAGGGATTAAACTAAAAATTAAAACAGCATGTACGAGAAGCCCCAAGATCCTCGTCATTTAGAAACTGGAAGAACTCAGATGTAAAATGGCAGATAGTATAACCAACAAAAAACACTACAAGGAAAATAACAAGTACCTAAAATTAAATATCAGTGCAAAATGTGTATTATTTTGCTTATTCCTAAAATGTTCACTGTTAATACTAATAAATAACTTTAGAAAAAGATAAAATTCAGGTTGAAGTTTAAGATATCAAAGCATCGTAAGAGGAATATACAAAAGTGTATATAATAAGATGTAATAAAAACAATATGAAAATGCCCCAGAGTGATAAAAGCAGCAGCATTTTAATTAGTGTGCAGCTGGCAATGAGAAAAAAATGTAGAGCGTAACAGTAGAAAAGAAGTACAGCATTAATTAAATACAGTACTCATGCTGCATGCTGTCATGGCGGTACAACAAATGGTATCCAGCGTGGAACAAAGTCCAAAAATTCATTTTTTTGTAATTTTTTTCTAATTCCTGAGGCATTTAGAATCTGTTTTCATAATGAGCCTTGTATATCTGCCAGGAATTTTGTACTCCTTTACTCACATTGCTGAAGTAATGTGGTATATGGAAGCTGTTTTTTTTTTTCATTTGTTTCCTTTAAGAATAAGGGAACAGCAACGTATATAATTAGAATGCGTGTATCAACAAATGCAATGTAGATATAAAACTAGGCTATTCCACCTTGGAGTCCATTAACACAGCACAAATGTGCATGTGGTATTTTCCTTATTTTCATAGTATATATAGCACTAGTCATACATTAAGTTTATTCACCAGGAAAAGAACTAAGAAAGATAACAATTATTTTGTTATTTGAGTTGACTTCCTGAGAGGAATACTGTAGAAAATTTGGTAAAAAATGAAATAGCAAACTATTGTTAACCAAGAGTTGAAATAAATTACTTGTATACAAAAAACTTTTTATCAACATCAACATTACTAAACATACATTTATGTTGAGTTTTGCTAACTGAAAAACATGATTTGTACAATGTCTGTATGTGCTAAAATTGAATGCAAAGCCATAGCAATGTATTCTAACATGCTAGAATAGCCACACTTAAAGACTACAACTAAAATATGGCCCTTTGTATTAACTCTTTTTACCTTATGCAATAAACCTTCCTAGAGGGTATTTCACAATATGTACCATTTAGGTTCACAGGGTCATGGGTAAGTACTAGGCTAGCTGCCCTTGCAGGCCATTTTAAGCGTACGCCATTTCCCTTTTTGTACTCAAATTAACCTATCTCATTTAGTTGGAGACTGGCCTTTCCCATCCCATAATATTACTCCTAATGAGAATGACTGGGATCATACTATAGATAATTTGAGAGGGCTCATGACTAGATAAAGCATTTAGGAGCTGCATCTGTCCATTAGTAACACAAGGAGCACTCCTGGGATCAAGTGTCTGGTTTCTATCCACAGATAAAAGTTGCACTTGAACATGGACAGGGATGAGCTTTGTTTTATGTGGGTGGGAAGTCTGTTCAAGAACAGCGGTATCCTCGACAAGATATACCTGTCCCTACAAACTATTCTATTGTTGTTGTAAAAGAGATTTAGGTTCCTACACCAAGTACTTCTGATGTCATTTGACTTGCTGATGTGCAGTAAATCCATCAGTATTTGATCAGAGCATGCCTTGTATGCCAGACACAGGTCACAGCTTAGCAGTCTGTAGTATACAGAGTATAGTGACAGGGTCTGTAGTAAATCAACGAATGCTTAAAAAAGCGAACACTGATTTATCGACCCCATGTAAGCAAAAACTTACAATCCGGAACACTTAGAACAGTGATTTTTTTCCAAAAAAGAAAAAAAAACTTTAAAACATCACATAAAGTGTGGGCTTCGCCCCCCACCCCACACACACACCCTACTTAAATATACCAACTCCAAGATCGCACTACAGTAATGAAAATGACAAAATAACAAAGGTGGTCAAGCGATTTCTTTCCCAGGGAAAGAATTCACTTATATGCCATTTCGGTATTTTGCCGTTTCGTGCTTTCAAGTTCGATCAAGACACATTCGACAGAATGCGTCTTTGATCATATAATAGGGAACCTAGTGACAGGGCCTTCAGTCAGTCCATGTAGGGCATGTTGTTTAGGCCTTGCATCCTTTTAGTAAGGTATCTCTGTGGGCATTCCAGTGTCTGGACAAATACATGCTAAAGAAATCATTATATTCAATGAGTGACCTAATGACGTCTAAGTAAAGGGGAAAATTGGCATCCCTAGATCGAGACACAATCCTCTTGTTTATAAGCAGTGCAGTATAGGACTTTTTTATAAAAATGGACACAAGTTGGTCAAAAGTTAGGTCACTGTCCGCATACATTCCCAAATCCCAAACAACTTGGTCAGCTCTTATGGGTGCAATGTGGTAGTTCCTAGAGTAGATGACGTCCCAAAGGAAGCAATAATGCATTTTTAGGTATTTAATTTCAGTCCGTGATTTTGGCATCAGCTATTTATTTGAGACAAACCTTCCTACAGGATGGCTATGACATTTAGGAATTCAATGACTCCTCCTAGCTTGCAGTCATCTGCTAACTTAGTAAGCCAGAGCCCCTTGGTATTGGACTTCACAACAGAAAATTAGATGCCAAACAGGAGAGGCCTCAGCACAGAGCCCTGGAGGACTCCACTGGTGACTAGTCTATTTGTGGAGGTAACTTCCCATATTTTAATTTCCTGCATCCCATCTGTGAGTCATTTGGCAATTATGTTTATTACCAGTTTATTTAGCTTTTCTACTATGCCTGAGTGGAGAACTGTGTCAAAAGCTTTGGTCAGTCAGGGTATGTATTGTATGCTGTTTTGCCTTCATCCATCACTACAGTGACCTGTTCATAAAATCCTCCAGATTAAGTAAGCATGACCTGCCCTTGATGAATCCAAACTGAGACAGGTCCAATGTTTTAATATTCCCAATATTCTGATTGATTAGTTCCATGCTAAGTCTTTCCATGGCTTTGCATATGAGGCTGTTCAGACTTAATGGGTCTGTCATTGCCTGAGTCTGTGGAAGGTCTTCACTTATGCAGGGGAATGACTATAGCTGTTCTCCATGCACTTGGTAGAAAATTTCTGTGGAGGCTGAGACTGAACAGTGTTGTTTGGATTGTGGTTAAATCATACTTCAAGCTCTTTAAGATGCATTCAGGAATATTGTCATTACCTATTAATCCAATATATTTAGCTTTTGATAGCACTCTAATATCACCCACCCCATCCAACCACTACCTTTCTTTCCACCCCACTAACTACCTTGATTATAGCAAGCTCAGATGCTCATAAGCCTAGTACTTATTATACAGCAGGAACTTCTTATTGTAACATTTGTTAATGTCTGTTATGTACTTTGCAGATAAAGATTCTAGTTGTCTACTGATGTACTATGTTCTTCATCTGTAAATATGTTTGTAATTAATTGCTATGTTAAATTGTTAATCGCTATGTAATCTAATGTAACTACGGTCTGTTTATTTTAACTGTGGAGCTTTTCTCCCCGGGCCTCCGCTGAAAATGGACCTACGTCCAGTCGGACACTCCCAGTCAACAAATGTAAATAAATAAATAAATAAACTTTTAGGACTTAGTCTTATGTGATAACGAGGAGAGTCAATTTCAAGTATATCTTGAAGGACAGACAGAAGGGAGAGAGGGGTGAAGTTAGAGCTAAATTTATCATCCAGTAGGTTCACTAGATCTTCATCCTCAGTGTAGGTAACATCATTCACAACCAGCTCAGCACATAGCTGTGTTGTGCTTTTGAGATTACAAATGTAACTAAAAAAATGCCTTGAGATTGTTTTTGGTTTGGATAGCTATTTTAGGCTCAAACTTGGCTTTGGTGGATTTTATTAAGCTCCTAAGTTTATTACAATGACAAGGGCTCTGACATTCTAGGAATTCTTCTTAATTTCTGTCATATTTCATTTGCTTTTATTATACAGCTTGTTGGTGTTATGTTCCACCATGTGAGTTTGTTTCTGTTTTGTTCAGGCAACTCAGAGATGTTTCCTCTGCCTCAGTATTCAGACATTATCCCAATATTGCAGAAAAAAACTGCATCATAGTTTGAAAATGGTACCTACATTAGAAGTGTCTCAAAAGGTTAAGTGATGCATTTTCATGTACCCACAATCAGCAGGTTTCAATGTTGTACTTTTTTTCATCTTAACGTTTTGTTTGAGTTGTCACTGTTGTTCACACTGATGTTATCTTGCATCCTGAAGGTAATCATTTTTGTTTTCAAAAAATAAAATCTAGTCTAAAATATGCAAAACGGCAACGTCCCCTTCATTTAAATTTTATATCCACAATCTCTTACTTTTTTTAAAAAAACTGTCTCCCCTAAAACGAAGAGCAGCACAGAAAACCATGAAAATAAATATATTTAATAAACTACCAACAAGCAAATCACTTTTTTCAAACTGAATTTCCTAACACAATGCTAATTTGCCACTTAAGCACAAGTTGCACTTACTTGATATGTATTTTATTGCCTGTCAATAACAAGGGGTTCACAATTAGGGAAAACAATAGGATTTTCCTAAGTTTAAACCAATACTAGATCCTAGGTTTATGAAAGACAACTGTTTTTACGGAACCTGAAGGTATTTTTGTCTCTTAAACATGCCTCTTACATTTGTAAGCCTTCAACAGCAGTATTAATTGTACTGGATTGAATAAGGAAACATAAAGTCCACTTTAGAATTTCTGTCCTGACAAATAATGTGTGGTCTGGCCATGCATATATTATATTATATTTAAATGTGAGTCATATGTCCTGAGTGGAGCATGGTATAGATTTAAAAAGAATATTAGCTACCACAGTAAAGAGAACAATTTCTACATTTACAAGACATAATGTAAACATAACTAGGTTATTGTTATACTGAGGGGATGGGCTCCTCTCAGCAAGATGTGGAATACAGATAGGCCAAGAAGACTCCAGATGTACTGATAGGCTAACACAGCCTTGATGACTGAGCCATGCTTTGTTTTAGTTCCTTGCTTGTAGGTTCCAACTGCTGCATATCAGGACAGGAAGCATGAATTACTGTGCTATATTTTATTACATAAAGGGAACTGTCATGAAAAATATGCTATAACAAACAAATTAATTACTTTTATCAAAGTGTGCACATATAAATCTTAAACATGAAGTCAATTCTACTTTGTACATCCTAAAGATAGCTGCCAAGGAAATTATTCTGATATCAATAGATGTTGCATTTAGATGTTTCTCATCACTCATGTCTGCAGTTATTAGAGAGGGAACTTTCAATTACCTGCATTTGATCTGCATGCTAGCAGGAGTAGCATACCATAGCAGTACAGGGGTAAAACAGATTAACCTGCAGACAGTTAGACTTAGTAAGATTGTGCAACTGCTTAGAAAAAGACGTATGTGAGAATGATATAGGTTAATTGGTTTATTGTAAAATACTGAAAAAGATATGAACTGCACTTACTGATTATATATATTACTTGAGAGAAATAACAACTTAGGGTGTGCTGACAGGAAAGAAATGCAGGCAAGTTATAGGAAAGACAAAAAATAAAAACAGAAATGGCCAAAACTAAAGAGTCTTCATATGTAAAAGAATGATAAATTATTATGGATGGAGTATAACATATGATTTAAGACAGAAGATACAAATGATTTTATGCAAATTGTTTAATCAATAAAGAGATAAAATGCTTGAAAAAGCAAAGTATGAAAGCATGTATTTAGTCAACCAAGGTAGAACACAGATATGCACAGACCTTTTTTCAGCCTAAGAGCACTATCTGGTTAACTGACTTGTTTAGAGTCACACAAAAAACAAATGGAGGCTGAGGAAACAAACCATGGAATACAAGTTGACATTTATAATAACACATACCCTTAATTCACATATATGGAGATTCCTTGGAGATATTTAAATCATAAAGTACTGTCTCTTTTTTCCTGGAGTTTAAATAATTTAACCAAAAACTGACTTCCTTTAATAAATGCATGATAGCCTTCACTTTACTGTATCTCAAAGTGAACAAAAGTGAGGTAAAGTCATTTATGCTGTTGTTGTTGTCCTTTGGCTTTACCATCTCTATATTTGTGAAATGCAGTATAACCTATAACTCCCTCTGAGGCAGTAAAACTGTTAAGCCAGGTGTCAGTAATTGTTCTGTTCTCACAGCACTGTGCAAGGTGTAGAACAGCTAAACGGACAGCTTAAAACTTTAAGAAAATCCAATAAGCGAAAGAATTAGAGTTTCTTGTAGCTTTACTGAGATTTCTTAACTTTAATACTTTTTTGTAAAACTGCAACACAATACAAATAGCAACATATCAGAATATATACAATATACAGCACTTCTAAATACAAAGAATTACAACATATAAATTTCTTACAGGAGATGTGAATGTCAGGGCCTGGGAAAAGACCATGACTGCACTTCATGAGGGCTAAAAAGAAAGCTGCTTCCTGACTGAGTTACATCACTTCCTGGGGCTTGCTATTATGCTATAAAACAAGTTAATCTGTTATAAATAAAAGGCCACTAGATGGCAGCAACAGATCAAAAATGCTCAAACTGTACAACTATGATATAAACTGCCTGAATTGCTATGAAGAGCAGAATACTCCCTGCCTAGCATATTACGGGATGCCACTACAGTTATTAATTACAATAAATTAATTACTACACACAATAACACATTTTAATCATTTTCAGAAACAAGAAGTACAATGTTCGAGACTGGCCTCAAACAAACTTTAGCAGTTCCTTGTTTGACAACTCTTACTTCCACCTTTCTCACTTTACCATCTCTGCTTGGCAACATGTCAATGATAAGTCCCACAGGCCATTCATTCCTGCATTTTTGACTGTCCTTCATTAACACAACATCACTTACTTTAACATTTGGATAGTCTCGAGTCCACTTTCTGTGACTTTGTAAGGTGGACAGGTATTCCCTTTTCCAACTTTTACAGAAGGTGTCAGTGAGACACTGAACTTGCTACCATTGTTTTACATGAAGGCCTGCTGTTTTGAAATTACCAGAAGGAGCCAATAAAGAGTTTGCCTTTTGAGTCAAAAGCATGGCTGGTGTAAGAATCTCAGGATTATCTGGATTGTTTGACAATGGTACTAAAGGTCTTGCATTCATAATAGCCTGACTTCTGCCATAAAGGTACTTAAACTCTCAAGGGTCAGATGAGTAGGCTTATCTTGGAGCAACATTGCATCCAAGATGTGTCTAGCTACACCTATTAGTCTTTCCCAAGTACTACCCATATGAGATGAGTGCAGAGGATTGAAGACCCACATGCATCCTTTGTCTTGTAGATAACCTCGTACTACTGTATCACTTGCACAAATATTCAGTTCCTTACAAGCTCCAACAAAGTTTGTCCCTCTATCAGAGCGAAGTTACTTTGCTGGACCACGGATTGAAAAGAATCTTCTCAAGGGATTAATAAAACTGGAAGCTGACATAGATTCAATCAGTTCTATATGTACAGCTCAT
The DNA here is from genome assembly GCF_019279795.1 of Protopterus annectens. Lineage (NCBI taxonomy): Eukaryota > Metazoa > Chordata > Ceratodontiformes > Protopteridae > Protopterus > Protopterus annectens. Next base: position 821,879,281 of record NC_056728.1, on the reverse strand, counting down.
GTAGACAGACATGTAAAAATACTGCCCAGCATTTGTTGTCAACACTACCTCCTCTAGCGCTGCGGGTTACCATTGTCCATGGGCCAAAAACATCAATACCCATGGTGGTTCAGGAGTCACTCTATCTTCTGGTAAATCTGCCATCTTTTGACTTTCTAATCCCCTTCTCAGTTTATGACAGATAACACATTTGTGAATAACTGCAGACATCAGGAGTTTACCACCAAGGATCCAGAAACCTGCAGCTCTGATTGCATCTTCTGTTATGGGACATCCTTGATGAGCCACTTGGTTATGGTAATATCTCACAATCAGTGTAGCAATGTGATGATTGTGGGGGGTGATAATTAGTTGCTTCTCTTGTTCAGTCAATGTTGCAAAGGACAAGCGTCCGTCAACTCTCAGCAGTCCATCTTGATCTATAACAGCACTAAACTTCTAGAGACAATTTTGTTTTGGCAGTGCCTTTTGCTCTTTTATGCAGTCATATTTCTTTTTGAAGTGTAAGTAGAGAGCTATCTGATTTTCTCTGAAAACTTTTGGCAATGGCTATAGTTTCAACTAGTGTCTTCCAGTATGAAAATCTTTCAAAACAATGTGAATGAATAGTGGAATCAAAGGCTCTAGTGCTGAAGCTTGCAACTGCTGGTTTAATTTCAGGATCAGCTTCAGGCTATGAGAGGATAACCAGTAGCCATGTCATTTGAATTGTCTTTAACTGGCTGGTAAAGAAACGAAGGACCTGAGAACTGTATAATGTTCTGAAAGCAGGCTGTCTGTATGGGCCTTGTAGCATAATCAGCAGGTTTTTGCTCTGTGGGTACATAGAACCACTGATCAGGATGAGTTACTTGTCTGATTCTATTTACTCAGTTGGAGACATGCAGAAAGAATCTTCTAGAGGTATTACAGATGTACCCCAGGACGGTTTTACTGTCTGTAAAGAATTTCACAACATCCAGTTCCAGGTCTGTTTCATCTCTGATTAGCTCATACAGTTCTACCACTAATACAGCTGCACATAGCTCCAAATGTGGGATTGTATGTGCTGGTCTAGGGCTTAACTTACACTTTCCCATAATGATCCCAACATGACATACACTTACTGTATCAGTTGTTTTCAATAGGCTACTGCACCTATAGCTGTGATGGATGCATCTGAAAAAATATACAGTTCTTTTTTACAGGCTATGGTCAGTGAAATAGGCCCATAACATCTGGGTATCTTTAAGCCTTTCAAAGCCTGCAAAGACTCCTTCCACTAAATCCACTCGTGCAGTCTGTCTTGTGGGAGTAATGCATCCCATTCCCATTTCCGAGATGACAGTTCACAGACTAAGACCTTACCTTTTATAGTCGCTGGTGCAACAAACCCAAGGGGATCATAAAGGCTGTTCACGGTAGCTAAGATTCCTCTTCTGCTGGAGGGTTTTTCCTCTGAAGAGACCTGAAAAACAAAGCTGTCTGTTTCTAGATCCCAGCCTAGTCCTAAACTTTTCTGAAGAGAAAGGGAGTCTGTACCCAGACAAAGATCTTTAAGGTCTTTAGCTCTATCTTCTGCAGGAAAGGCTTCCATGATCTATTTGCTGTTAGAAGCAACCTTATGAAGCTGCAGATTTGATTCTGCCAGCATCTGCTTTATTTTGTTGAGAATGTCAATTGCTATCTCAGGAGTGCTAGCAGATGCGAGTCCATCATCTACATGGAAATGTCTCAACACAAAGTGTTTGGCATCTTGTCCATAATGTTCAGCTCCTTTTAGGGCAGCTTTACACATACAGTATATAGCCACAGCAGGAGAGGGACTGTTGCCGAAGACATGTACTCTCATTCTGTACTCCACTACTTCTTTGTCTATGTCATGATCTTTGTACCAGAGAAAACGTAAATAATCTCGGTGGTCCTCTCTCACCAGAAAACAGTAAAACATCTGCTGCACATCAGCTGTAAAGGCTATGGGCTCTTTTCTAAAGCTCATGAGGACCCCTAGTAGAGTATTGTTTAGATCAGGACCACTTAACAGTACCTTATTTAAAGAAATACCTTCACATTCTGCACTGGAATCAAATACAACTCTTATCTGATCAGGTTTGTGTGGATGGTAAACATCAAACATTGGCAGATACCAGTGTTCTTTACCTTGATCCAGTGGTCCTGTAATTTCAGTGTGATCATTATCCAGTAACCTTGTGATGAATTCTGTGAAATCTCTCTTTACCTTTGTTTTTTTTTGTAAGATTCTATGAAGAGAGTTCAGGTGCTTCATGGCTTGTTCTCTATTACAAGGTAAATTATACCTGGGTGTGGAAAATGGCAGAGGGGCCACCCAGCTGTCATTATCATCCTGGTAAGTCTCTCTGTCCATGATCCAGAGAAAGGCTTGATCTTCTATGGACAGGGCTTGTTTATTATCGTCCTTTGATTTCTGGAACACTAAAACTCCTAGATTGTCAGTTTCTATGTTAAAGCTGGTATCTTCTTTGCTGTGTGAAGAAGAGTCCCAAAACTGTGTTAAATTATCAAGGCTTTCTTTAACATTAAAATTGTTCTGGCATGGACTGAAAAAAGATGTGCAGCCATTTGTTAACACAGGCGTCTTGAAGGAACTGATGCTGTTTGGCTCGTGAGCTAATCCCAGGCAAACTTCTCCTACAATGACCCACCCCAAGTCAAGTTTCTGAGCATAAGGGGCATTGACCGGTCCATTCATTTGCTCATGCACATTGTGTAGTTCTAAAATGTCTCTTCCAAGAAGCAAAAGGTTAGAAGCACCAGAATTAACAGCTGGAATGAGGTGAGCAATTGGGCAGAGGTGAGGGTGATGATAAGCCACCTCTGGAGAAGGAATTTTTGACTTGTCATCAGGTATCATGTCACACTCTATCTGTGTAGGTAATAGGAATTGCTTTTCCCCTGTCAAAAGATTCAGTAACAAAGTCTATGGCTCTTCTGCCTGCAGTTTCCATAATGCCTGCACATGTCTTTAGAGGATAGGGAGCTGCAGTTGTTTTAATGTTAAAGATATCGAAAAAGTCTGACCCTGCAAGTGATTTGTTGCTCTGCTCATCAAGAACTGCATAAATCTTCACTGCTTTGTCTCTTTTTCCAGTGGGATACACAGTGACTAAACAGATTTTAGAACATGACCATGGATTTTTACCTTGGCCACAGATTTCAGTGCACTTAGACATCACTGAAGAAGGGGAATCCTCTTTTTGCTCCCTGCCCTGATCCTTCCTGGCTTCTACCATCCCTGCTGGTTGTGGAGGTGGAGCAGGGTGTAAGGCCGCTATGTGTTTCTCACTGCCACATTCTGTGCACTCGACTGATATTTTACAGTCTTTAGCTATATGCTTAGTAGAATCACAGCACTTAAAACAGATGCCATTTTGTTTAAGAAAGGACATTCTCTCCTCAATAGGCTTACCTCTAAACCCTTTGCACCTTTTCAGAGGAGGAGGCTTCCAGTGAATTGGGCATTGCCTATCAGGACTTTCTGTAGGGCTCACCTTGCTGCTGTCTTGACAGTTTGTGGCCCTTGAAGGTACAACTGTTTTATGTGTGAACACAGAAGTATTACCATGAGGTCTGGAAGGCTTTTCTGATCTGGATGGCAGATTACTGCTGCTAATGAAGGCAAAGTTGGAGTCGCTCCTAATCTTTGCTTGCTGCTGAATGAACCTAGAAAACACAAAGAAAGGGGGAAAAGCTACTCCATTTTCCTCTTTGTATTTAGCTCCAACAGATGCCCACTTTTGTTGCAAGGTATATGGTAGTTTCTTCACTACTGGATTAGTACCATGAGCAGTGTCTAAATATGAAAGGCCTGTCAAATAGCCCTCTTCTTTAGCACACTCTATTTCTAGAATATCACCCGGTTGTTGTATTTTTGTATTGTCTTTATTGCTCAACTTGGGGAAGGTTTCAAGCTTTTTCAGTAGAGCACCTTCAATTGCTTCAGGTGAACCATACCTTTCTTCTAGCCTCTGCCATGCCATGTTAAGACTTGCCAAAGGGTTAAATAAGTGTACCCTACACATGATTTTTGCATGCACTGCTTACTCTTTGCCCAACCATTTTATCATTAAGTCCAGCATTTCTGCAGCTGCCAAATTTAAGTCTCTAGTTGCACTCAGAAAGGAGAACTTCCATGCCCAATAGTTTTCTGGACAGTCATCAAACTTGATGAAACCTGAGTTAATCATTTCTTTGCGGATAAGATACTTTGTGACATCTTGTAAGTTTTGGTGTCCAGGCATGTAATCTTTAGGCTGTGGTAGTGGGAGTCCTGGATTTCCATTTCTAAGGAGCTCCGGAGGTTGTTCTTTTGTTGGATTGACACTGCTGACATCACAAGACTGATGGAGAATACTTGGGACATCTGCTGGCTTTGGGCTGGATTCTCCTTGCATAATCTTAGGTGACTGCTGGCTTGCATGCATACTAGTAAGTTTCTGGATGTACTCACTTGTATGTTCCGCAGAGGAGAGAAGTTTCTCTGGGACTTCTGATTCTAAGTGAGTTATCTCGCTTACTGATGAATCTGCTTCCAGGTAAGCAGCGGCCTCTGCTGCTGCCACAGCAACTGCGCTCTGGCGCTGAAGAATATGTAGGTTAGCTTCCAATTCCTTTTGCCGCATCATAATGACTTCTTTTTCAGCAAATGCCAGTTGGGCACGTGCCAAATCTGCTTTGGCATGAGCTCTGATTGCTAAGGAACATGCTGAGGACATCTTACTGGATCTTGATGATTTGGAGCCATGTCACCATGTATCATCTTTCAGGGCACTAGTGCTGTTCTCCCTGCCATGCTGTGCTATGGGGGACATATCCTCAGATTTATAATTGCAGTGCAGCAACCTCTTTTACTGAGGACTGCAAGGATCTCCTTTTTACTGTTCCATTCTCGCAGCACTGTGCGAGGCATAGTACAGTTAAATGGGCAGCATAACACTTTAAGAAAATCCAATAAGTGAAAGAATCAGGGTTTCTTGTAGCTTTACTGAGATTTCTTAACTTTTATACTTTTTTGTAAAACTGCAACACAATACAAATAGCAACATATCAGAATATATACAATATACAGCACTTCTAAATACAAATAATTACAACATATAAATTACTTACAGGAGATGTGAATGCCAGGGCCTGGGAAAAGAAGATCATGATTGCACTTCATGAGGGCTAGAAAGAAAGCTGCTTCCTGACTGAGTTATATCACTTCCTGAGGATTGCTATAATGCTGTAAAACAAGTTAATCTAACTGTTAAAAATAAAAGGCCACTAGATGGCAGCAACAGATCAAAAATGCTCAAACTGTACAATTATGATATAAACTGCCTGAATTGCTATGAAGGGCAGAATAGTAATAACACCTTTGTTCACTGCATCTTGGAAAGATATAGTGACATTTCATTAATTGTATTATTTAAGCTTTTTGTGTTGGTCTCCATAAACACCAACCTTTCCCTTTGCATCTTGTTTGAATATCCCTTCAAAGGACAATTAGCTCTAAATTCTAAAAAAAAATATTTTATTACCTTCTCTATTTTATGAGATAAGATTGTATGAGACACATGGCTGAGATGAAAACCATCCTTTGCAAAATAGTCATTATCTTCTCCATGTACTGCCATACAGAGCAATGATAGTTTGTAGTTGTATACATATGATTCTTCATAGTATTATTCAAATTGTTTGTAGCCAGTTATAATGCAACTTCATATCTTACTTCTGGGAATATGTCCGTAAGAATAAGCTTAGTAGCAAACTTGTTACAGTGATCTCTAATTTTCTTTATCTCCTGAAACACTTTTGCTTGACTTTCCCCTCCCATATCATTATTCCAAGCACATAGTAAGATTCCTACATAATCTTGTTCTGTCAAGATCCATTTATAAATACCCTGTCTAATATCCTTCATTATGGCATCATGCACAGCAGTAAGCACAACCCTATCCTTATCTATTCAGTGCAGGCATTTTTTTTTTCATTCGGCTCAACATCTAATCACCATTAACTAGTATTTGCTTCCTATTATAACCATCTGCATCCCTTACTAACTCAATTTCCTTAACTTCACTTCCTGTATTCTTATCTAAACAAGTATGACTTTCATCTATATGAGTACCTTCTTCTAAGCTTAATCCCTTCCAGTTGAGTTCCTCATGGCTCTCCTTCTCCTATTTTAATTATCTACTTCCTGTTCTACACCTCTGCCACATCTATTCTATTTAGCCCAGGATCTTTGTCTTCTATTCCTTCTGTATCACTATCCAGCCTTTTAGATTTTTTACCATTGTTAGTAGCCTCCCTAACATGTTTTCCTCTGCAATACAATCCAGAAAGCATACCTCCTATATATTTCTATCATTTTGCTATCCTTCTTTGTCATATAAACTATCTGTTTCTTTCTGCTGATCCCTATATATATTTTTGAACTTGTATTACTTCATACCATTTTACCAAATATTTATATTTCTGGCAAATAATTTCACATCCTTCAGTTGAATCTATGTATAATAAGTATATAGTGTGTGCTGTGTGCTTCTTAAGCCAGCCCCTGTCCAGCAAATGTGACAAACAGGACTGCTTAAACTGCTCCATGATGGTAAGCTCAAGATTATATCAGCCACAAACCACCAGGCACATTAGACATCCCCTTACATGCCACTCTATCACAAAATAAAACAAAAAGGCAGAAAGCCAAGTAACACTGTTAGCACCTACTAACAGTTGAACAATTACCTGAGAGTGATTAGAAGCAGAAAAGTGAATTACTCAACCACAAAGTAAAACAAAATGTCAGAAAATCAATTAACATTGCCAGCATGTACTACCAGATAAACAGTTGTGTTGATGCAACCAGAAGCAGAACAGTGAAGTAAAATAAAACCACTTGCAAAGCCAGCAGTTTAAAACTTTTTTGGGAGGGTAGGTTCAAGATTATGTCAGCCACTAACCACAAGGCACCACAGACAATCCCCTATAACTTGTTGCTCCACCATAAAATAAAACAAAAAGGCAGAAAGCCAAATAACTCTGCTACCATCTACTACTATATAAGCAATAACCCCAATGCAAGCAGAAGTAAAAAAGTGAAATAAAATAAAATGTATTTATTTGTCTATGTATTTGACTTTTGTTTACCAAGATAGTCTGACTGGGCAGAGGCCCATTTTCAGCAGAGGCCCAGGGGGGGAAACCCTAAAAGATACAAATAACAAAAATGACATTTGTAACTTATACAGAATAAACAGAAAAACACAAATTATATAGAATCCATTTGAAATATTATACATTAAAAATATTATAAGGCAGAAATTGTATATAAAAATAGTAAGAAAGAAAAGTTTTATGAGTAATACATTTTTAAGCACAAATTAAGATAAATGTGACCATGTCAAATAAATATAGCAGTATTCAAAACACTTTATAAGATATAGGTGATGAGTTTGGAAACAAAAAGATAATTAAAGTAATTAAAAAGAGGCTAGACAGAGCATAGAGACAGAGATGGTACGATGATACTTAACATGAGTTTATAGGTGAAAAAAGTTAGTCATATATCAAGTAAACAGTGGACATCTGCAGAGTTAAAAAAAGATAAAGAATGTATAAGAGAAACAATACAACTGAATGTAAACCATGAGATAGACAAAAGGGAATTATAGTCATCCAGGAGTTAGACATAAGCAGAACAAATAATTAAATAGATGGGATTTTAGAAGCATTTTGAACTGTGAAGGATTGGCAGTGATTAAAATGTTCTGGGGGATTATGTTCCAAATCATGGAGAGTCAATTAGAGTAGAGAGCATCTCCATAGTGATTGTCAGGTTTTGTGACTTGTAACAGGAGTTTATCAGAGATCTCATGTGTCTTCTGTTAGATTGTAAATTACCTAGTGCTTGACACTTGTCAGGCTGGTATATTATGTCATGGGCTATAGTTAAGTTGGGTGAGAATAAGATAAATGGGTAACTCTAGGCAATGTATTTGATGTATAGCAGTACAGTGATGTCATCCATAAGGTGAGTTGGTAGCAAATCTGGCTATCTTATTATAACAAGCATCTTATTTTGTTAGATCTGTTTTCTTCAGATTGGTGAAGATTGGACAGGCATAAAGAAGAGTAGAGAGAAAATGAGTCCTAGCAATTGATTGCCTTGTGGAGTCAGTGAGGTAATGTTTAATTCTATATAGTAAACCCAGTTTAATATGGACTTTTTAATGATTAGAGACAAGTGTTTATCAAATCTCACATTATCATCAATTGTGAGTCAAGTAGCATAGTGTGTGGTACAGGTTCTGTCTTGGAATTATTAGAAGAATATATATGAAAAGGAGATTGCAGATGTAAAGTTTTTTTATTTGAAAAAAATCATAAGTTTAGTTTTGCTGGGACTGAGAATTTGCTGAGAGTCAGAAAGCCAGGATTCTACTGCTGTGAAGGAAAGTTGGGTTATTTCTAGAAGTTTAAAGAGTGAGGGGGCAGAACATATGAGAGTGGAATCATCTTCATACTGTAAAATTGTAGCTAGGTGGGTGGCAGTATGGAGCTTGTTGATGAAACTACTAAATAAGAGTGGACCCAGTAGGGAGTCTTGTGGAACTTCAATTTAGAAATAAAACACTGACTGGAACTGGAAGTATATGAATCTATTATGTAAGTATATGATGATTGTTGTTTTTATAGATGGAGCTAGAAATAAAAACTTACCTAGAAAAAATATTCAAAGTTCTAGCTTTAGAGAAGACAGAAGAAAATAATTACTTAATTCTGAATTTTTAATAAAGATGTTACTTGATTTCATCTCCATGGAATATGGGGATATAATTCTGTCTATGCATCACATAACCTGAGCTCAGCTGTGGCACAGACACTGGAAGGTGTGTCAAGTAGAGATGTGAATGGAGCAGTTAACACCAGCTCGCATACCTCAAGCAGAAGGAGATTCATTTGATGTTGGAGGATGAATATGACCTATGCTTACACTACCAGCACTGCAAGGTAGGAACAAAATGTGAGTATGCTTGTAAAGCTCAAGTGAAAGTCATAGCAACACTGGAGTTGTTAGGGATAAGTAGAAAACTTTGATTCCTCACGACTGATAATATTATGAATCCTTGCTCCCAACTCTTTCTCAAAAGTACCAAAAAACAAGGAAAAAATCCGATACTGGAAAAGAATGACTGACAATTTTAACATAGTAAATAAAAGTCAATAACACAATGGTAAGCACTTTCGTCTTTTACACAAGATTTCATCAGATAGTCAAACACATAAAGCCCACTCCTTATATAATGTCATTAATTATTCAGTTACCACTCAGAACCCTTTTAGGCTACTGATCATTTCTTTACCATCAAATTAAACCATGTTTAAATACCTTATTAACAAAAGTGTATTAATCACTCCATTTCTTTCCTAAAAGTATAAATCTGCCATAAGTTTCTCATCCCTAGAAGAGCATATGGGTCAATATGGGGTTCAGGTAGAGACTAAATGATCACAGTGGATGACTAAATCAAAAAAAAAAAAAAAAGAAAAATGTACTTGACTATGCCAGATGACTATTGATATATATGTAGTACAGGAAGAAAGACAGAAAGAAAAAAACACTAAAATATCACTTATTAAAATGCACCCAAGACAGTCCAAACATAAAAACCTGTATTCAGCTGAAGTAAATAAATAAAAGATAGATAATAAACTTGTGAAATAAACTGTGCATCCATGTTCTGTGATGGTTCATTCCAACACAAGAAGTATGCCCAGCCAGAAGAAAAAATGTATCTTATATCAAAAGAGGAATCATTTTGCCAACATATACAGCAGTTTAAAGAATAAAAAGTCAAATATACCTGCAAAAAAATGTATGACAGATCTCAACAAGTGGAAAGGCATCTTTGAGGAAGATGTGCAAAATATATCAAAGGGAAATTGATGAGAGTAACTGAAATCTGACTATATTTATTGTCTATACAGTAAATGAAATAGTGAAACCAAGACCAAATGTGGCTGTTAATAAAATTAATTAAATTGTAAGAATATTGGTACACTCTGATGTAAAACTGTAGCTAGGTGGGTGGCAGTATGGAGCTTGTTGATGAAACTACTAAATAAGAGTGGACCCAGTAGGGAGTCTTGTGGAACTTCAATTTAGAAATAAAACACTGACTGGAACTGGAAGTATATGAATCTATTATGTAAGTATATGATTGTTGTTTTTATAGATGGAGCTAGAAATAAAAACTTACCTAGAAAAAATATTCAAAGTTCTAGCTTTAGAGAAGACAGAAGAAAATAATTACCTAATTCTGAATTTTTAATAAAGATGTTACTTGATTTCATCTCCATGGAATATGGGGATATAATTCTGTCTATGCATCACATAACCTGAGCTCAGCTGTGGCACAGACACTGGAAGGTGTGTCAAGTAGAGATGTGAGTGGAGCAGTTAACACCAGCTCGCATACCTCAAGCAGAAGGAGATTCATTTGATGTTGGAGGATGAATATGACCTATGCTTACACTACCAGCACTGCAAGGTAGGAACAAAATGTGAGTATGCTTGTAAAGCTCAAGTGAAAGTCATAGCAACACTGGAGTTGTTAGGGATAAGTAGAAAACTTTGATTCCTCACGACTGATAATATTATGAATCCTTGCTCCCAACTCTTTCTCAAAAGTACCAAAAAACAAGGAAAAAATCCGATACTGGGAAAGAATGACTGACAATTTTAACATAGTAAATAAAAGTCAATAACACAATGGTAAGCACTTTCGTCTTTTACACAAGATTTCATCAGATAGTCAAACATATAAAGCCCACTCCTTATATAATGTCATTAATTATTCAATTACCACTCAGAACCCTTTTAACCCTTAAGATACATTTGCCCTTAGGTTACTGAACATTTCTTTACCATCAAATTAAACCATGTTTAAATACCTTATTAACAAAAGTGTATTAATCACTCCATTTCTTTCCTAAAAGTATAAATCTGCCATAAGTTTCTCGTCCCTAGAAGTGCATATGGGTCAATATGGGGTTCAGGTAGAGACTAAATGGTCACAGTGGATGACTAAATCAAAAAAAAAAAAAAAAAGAAAAAATGTACTTGACTATGCCAGATGACTATTAATATATATGTAGTACAGGAAGAAAGACAGAAAGAAAAAAACACTAAAATATCACTTATTAAAATGCACCCAAGACTTAGTCCAAACATAAAAACATGTATTCAGCTGAAGTAAATAAATAAAAGATAGATAATAAACTTGTGAAATAAACTGTGCATCCATGTTCTGTGATGGTTCATTCCAACACAAGAAGTATGCCCAGCCAGAAGAAAAAATGTATCTTATATCAAAAGAGGAATCATTTTGCCAACATATACAGCAGTTTAAAGAATAAAAAGTCAAATATACCTGCAAAAAAATGTATGACAGATCTCAACAAGTGGAAAGGCATCTTTGAGGAAGATGTGCAAAATATATCAAAGGGAAATTGATGAGAGTAACTGAAAGCTGACTATATTTATTGTCTATACGGTAAATGAAATAGTGAAACCAAGACCAAATGTGGCTGTTAATACAATTAATTAAATTGTAAGAATATTGGTACACTCTGATGCATCAGTAGAAATAAAGGTTTTGCTGAATCTGAAGTTCAATGTAATAAAAGTTAAATTACTGTAATAATCTATATACTGCTATGAATAACAGAACCGTCATTACACAGGGACCCCACAGCAAAGTAATTTCTGTTATTACAATACTGAGTACATTTGATTCAACTACTGAACCAAATGGAAAGGTAAACATTTTATTCAATGAGCATAAGTAACTGTTTAGTGTTATGAGAAATTATATTAGTATAATGTGAAACTTTATGTAGATACTTCATTGGAGCCAGTAGACCAACAACACAGGTAGATTCCATTCTGCTTCAGAAAAAAATAGAATAGGAGCAGAAAAAATTAGAAACTTTAGAGAGTTAACTGCCAATAAGGTAAGAAAACTGCCTTGAAAAATTGGATAAGAAAACAAATTATTCAAAGTCTACCCCCACCTTTCTGAAACTATGCATGAAACTGCAAGCAAAACCATTTGCACATAATTTGGCTTCACAATAACTTCAAGAAAATACCTTCTCAATTTAATCCTTTATCATTCCCATCTGAACAAATCCCAACTTGTCTCTCCCAATGTTTACCTCATTTCTATATTATGCCATATCAGCAAAATTTTAGAAGCACTTCTATATAATCAGATATAAGAACACCAAAACAAATATGACCTCATAACAGATTCAAAACATGGCTTCAGAAATGGGTGTAATACTCTCACAGGCATACAGAAAATCACAGATAAAATCATATCTGCAATTGCAAGTGGTCAAGTCGCAGGGCTATCTTCATATTACTTATAAAGGTATTCAGAAGAAATAGACATCACATTCTACTGCAAAAGCTACACCTATTCAATTTCAGATGTAACATAATAACATGATTTTATAACTACTAACAAAATCAAACATGAGTCAAGGCAGGCAATCTTACTTCTATAGAAATATGATTCAGGACAGGAGTCCCCCAAAATTACATTCTTGGCCCAGTGATATTTTTCATATTTATAAATCAGTCCAATCAAAACTTTATGAATACATGAAGGACTCCTACAAATGTTTCTTAGACAAAGGCTAATTTGTCTATTCTCCCTCTCTTCCACACTACTCTAACTAACAATATTTAATTGCCATGAATCTTAATGTAAGATTCAGACTCTGTAAATGCACACAAATAAAATTGCTGCACTTGCAAGTTTTTTTACTCTTCCTTTTATTTTCCTCCAATCCCTGTTTCTCATTTTCTTCTTACTCACTTAACACAACTGACACCCTATAATTTCCATAGGCTGGTGTTGTCCTGACATGTAAGATAAAGCAGTAATGTACCACCTCTACAAGTTGGACATTGTTTTCCAATATAAATAATTTGATGTTATGTAACATTTGGTATTTTAAATTAGTAATTTGTAATTTGTCGTAAAATGCTGCAAACTGCAACTAGTTATGCAAATATTATACTTTGTGCTACAAATCACATAAATGTTGCAATTTGATACACTTCTGCACCAGAGTCTTAACCCACCTACCCAGTCAACAAACACAATAAATAACTACATAAACCATGAATGCAACAATAAATAAAAAGTATCTGGTCTGTCACTTTGGGTTTCTCCCAAGTAACCTCACCAAAATGACAATAACAATAATGATGATGATGACAATGATGATGATGATGATGTTAGTGGTGGTGATGTGAGAATATAAATTGGTATGCATGAAGTAAATCAGGATATTCCAAGAAAAAAAGTAATTGACTTCAGTAGACAAAGATATAATTATTGAACTGATTACTAACATTTCTACAAACTAGATTTGAAGACAGATTACTATAAGAGCAAGTTACATCCTGAGACCAGAAGCACAGATACATGTCTACTTACATAGGTTTTAAGAGATATATAATATTAATTTTTCTGAGAGGGAGTTAAGATCAGCAGCACAACAGTTTTAACACATAATACAGCATGTTATCCAGGATGTTTGTAGCATTAAACAGTTAAATATATATATATATATATATTATATATATTCTTATATATTCTAAAATGCAACAAAAATTATTATTTGAAAAATTCTATAAAGACTGATGCCTGGATTCAAGAAAATCCATGCAAGAATAAGAGTATTCTTGCACAGAGTGGTTCATGTCTGTTTAGCACAGCAGCATGCCTTAAATATTTATGAAGGCACGCTGCTCTACTTGTTATATGGACACAAACCATGAATGAGTGCAGGGGGTGTGTCCAGGTAGTGCACGAACACTGAACATGCCCCCTGCACTCAGAAAGTGCGGTACGGCATTTCTAAGCCAAACTGGCATAATATTAGAGATTTACTCCAATATTATACCAGTATTTCAGTGTCCGCAGACTGAAATGAAATAATGATCATTTCAGTGTTCGCAGACACTGAAATAAACATCAGCAACAAGAAAGCAATGCAGGGGTATGTAACAGGTTCTGTGACACACCCCCTGCATTGCTAAAGTGCAGCACAACACATCTGCAACCTGATAAAGCAAGAAATGTGTGCAAATGCACACATAACGGGGGATAAATCCCCCAAAAGTGACAAAACACACATATAGCCCCACAAACATAGAAAGTTGATAGAGAACAAGTCATGCATTAGCATGAATTATGTAAGGGTAGAAGTCTGAAAGCAAATGTATGCCAATATTCCCTTGCAGCAGTGCATGTTAACAAAGGCACAAATGATGGGGGGAATAAATAATACATTAGGGACATGCCTGAATAATTGCCCTCACACACTTAGAAAGTTGATAAATAACAGGAAATGTATTAGCAGGAGTCCCTGAAGGATAGAAGCCTGGAAGCCAAATGAATGCCATTATTTCATGATTGCAGACCCAATTAGTTGTCAGAACACCACAAGACACACCCATATAACATAATAATATAATTATAATATATATATTTTTTTCTAGCCTAAAGAATGTTTAAGCGTAGCTAAGTGGTGGGCATGTCATGGCCTTCCGCTTAGCATAGCTTAAACATCCCATAGAAGCTAAATGCAAATATACAGATGAAATTTCCAAGTTGTGATAGTGTAGTGGTTAGAATTGCAGCTTTATATCCAGTGTTCACGGTCTGAATACCAAGACTTGCAACTTATTTTCCTATGTGAAAGTTTTTGTAAACTTAAATTATGTAGCAATTGTTTTTGTCAACCAGAGTAGTGTAGCAGTTCCAAAAGTGAGATGTCAGTGTAGAAAAGATGTGAAACCCCCACATAAACACAAGTGCCCCATACAGTATAGTCACACAAGAATATAATTTAATGAAAGCACATAGAGCGATGTCATGGAAGGTAAACGTAAAATTATAATATCTATATAAATATTATTTTATAATATAAAATTATAATTATAATATGCTTAAACATGCCTTAATCACTCTGTATCCATCAGACCTTGTTCTACCCAGCAACAAAATAGTCAGGGCTGCCAAGTCTCAAACTCAGGATGCTGTCCTTTACAATCACAGCAAATTACCACTACACCATCTGAACTGTGAGACAACATAATGCTTTAACAAACATATCATGCATTCTGGACATTTAACATTAATGAAAAAACAGCAGTCCCAGGTGTCAAACCCATGACCCTGGGCACAACAGTTAGAGAAATGCCCCACAATATCATCTGAGTTGTAGGAATTAAGGTTGCTTTTTCAACCATATCATGCAATAGAGGCATATAACATTAGAGAGAAAGCTTTGTGGAATCATTCATGTGTTGTATAGAGACATATACACACATATATTATATATATATATATATAGTTACATGTTAAAAGACTGAACGGTTGAAATATCGAACTGCATATGGTCTAGACCATATGCTCGATATTTCAAAAGATCGATCTTGTAACATGGCAATAAAAAAAAAAGAAATGAAGTAGAAGACTGTAATGCAGGGGGGCAAACCCCCCCTGCACCCCACACCCCCTACTTAAATATACCAACTCAGAGATCACACTACACTGAGAATACAGCATGGGATGGGAAGTTTTCCTATTCCCTGCTGTAGCACGATCTCGGAGTTGGTATATTTAAGTAGGGGGGTGTGGGAAATGCAGCCGCCCACATGGGGGTGCAGGGGCGCTTGCCCCCCTGCATTACAGTCTTCAACTTCATTTCTTTTTTTTTTTGCCATGTTACAAGATCGATCTTTTGAAATATCGAGCATATGGTCTTTTAATGACAGACAGTAAAGAGTTAACAGTGGGTGGGTATTTAATTCAAATACAAGAAAGATATAGCTGCAAATCCAAATTTATTGTTTATTTAGCACTTTGTTTGTCCTGCAATTCATTTTATGTACAACAAGAGAATTGAATAGGTGAATATATGAGCATAAATATACTGTTGTCACAAAAGTTGAAAAAATGCATTTGGTAAGCAATATAAAAATAGTCGAGCATGTAAAGTTTGTTTTCAATTCATTGTTTTGGATGAAGTGACTAATATTAATAATAGATTTGATGCTGAAAAGGAGCTTGGGTGGAAAGAATATGTATGGCAAGTAAAGCTAAATGCATGCTATCCACCTGGGTTAAATGATAGATCTGATTTTATAGCTTATCTCAAAAGGAGGAAGTTACATCACCATTAAACGTCATGTGTCTTCTTAGTAATATTTTTAATCTGTTATGTTTGAATCACATTATTCAGTCTGAGGAAGTCCTTTTATAGGTTCATAGGTTCATAGGTACTAGGCTATCTTCCTGAAGACATTTATAAGCCTAGCCAGAATGTGTCGGCTTTCGTCGCCCCCTTAGATTAGTTCCCTGTGCCTCTGTCCAGCAGAGCCATTGAAGTGATCCCTGGGGTAAACTTTTTTTATGGATGAAAGCCCTTACTATGTACTGTGGATTGTGCAATACGTTGATTAAACCTTTGAACTACCTGGCTTTTACCAAGTTCGATATTTCAACCGTTCGATCTTTTAGCATGTAACTATATATATATATATTATATATATATATATATATATATATATATATATATATACATATGTGTGTGTCTGTTAAAACATATGAAAAAGCAGAGTCATAATATAGATATAAATATATAAAAACATAAAAGAAGAAATATATATAATATATATATATATATATATATATATATATATATATATATATATATATATATAGATAGATATATGTATGTATATATATATATATATATATATATATATATATATATATATATATGGGTCTACCTGACAATGCCGAAAGCTGACAACGCTGACGATGAGAACACCGACACCAGAAGATCGAAAACTGAGATGACCGATGGATGAAAACCCTGACGCTGAGAACACCGACATGTGAAAAGGCTGTGTAAGTATGCGGTAGTGACGGACGTTAGGGTTAGGGTGCGAGTAAGGTAAGTGTGCGATATTGACGGACTCTAGGGATATGGGTGGGTTAAGTGAGTTAGGGTTAGGGCGCGGGTTAGGTGAGTGTGCGATAGTGACAGTCTTTAGGGTTAGGGGTGGGTTAAGTAAGTTAGGGTTAGGGCGCGGGTTAGGTGAGTGTGCGATAGTGACAGTCTTTAGGGTTAGGGGCGGGTTAAGTGAGTTAGAGTTAGGGCGCGGGTTAGGTGAGTGTGCGATAGTGACAGTCTTTAGGGTTAGGGACGGGTTAAGTGAGTTAGGGTTAGGGAGCGGGTTAGGTGAGTGTGTGTTAGAAAAATATGTATTTGAACATATATAAAGTGCTAGTTAAAAAGCAAATAGTATATAATGCATTTTATTCTATTAATAATATGGCAATAAGAATGATTTTACATGTAATTGCTTGAAGCTTTGGAACTGCAGTGTATTTGAACTCTGACCCTGGCAGTAGCCAGCTCAGCAAGCTTATGTTTTTCACTAATGATTATCTGCTGGGTCAGGAAATTAAATGTGTAAAGCATTGAAAATCTTCTTCTCCTTCCTCTGGGACAATTGGCCTTGTAAATGTTATCAAGATAAGACGCAGCTGTTGGAAGAATGTTGCAAGAAGAACAAAGAAGTGTATTACAAGACTGAACCAGCTATTGTACTCAAGCAGGCCTGAAACCTTGAAGGAGTAACATTTACAGAAAGACATTATAACTGACCAGGTGCTTTGCAAGGCTATATTATTCCCAAGGGAAAACTTTTTTAGAATATGTAACATCAGCAATCCTTATGAATAGGATGTTGTGAACCATAGTGATGTAGGTGCCCTGTGACTAACCACGTCAGAAAGGTGGGCACAAACTAGAAAATAGAAACTATAAGAATTGTGTACTTCCTGTATCATGTCAGACAAAATTCTGTACTTGTACGTTTTTTGCCTCCTGGTGTACACTAGTAAATTTTTGCATCTGAGCCTCCTGTGTTGTTATCTTTATTTTTATTTAACAGTTTGGTCCTTCTTGAATCGGAAACCCTCGGACAGCTACAGATCAGAGTGTACCGGTGGTCGAACACTGCACAGGAGAAGCTACCGAAATGGTTCTTCTTGAAATATAAAAGACTTCCGACTGAATTGTCATTTTGAGAGGCTGGCCACTTTCTGATCTGTGGCCGAAGAGCGGTCTCGAACTGGTCGACTCAGGAGGCTCAGGTAGGAAGATATTTGCCTTTTTTCTGTTTTAGATCAGGGACTAGGTTGCAGTAAATACTATTGTCAGAAGATTTGTTATACAGATCAGGGACAAAAGGAAATTACTGTATATTTTGTCAGAGATCAGGGAAACAGAATAAGGTAGGCAGTCATTCTAGATAAACTGTGTAAGGAACTGAAATACCATGTGGTGAAAAGGGTTACGTAACATTTTCTTTTAGTATGGGAAATCAGTGCACGAAAACATCACGAGATCCGGCCCTAACTGAAGACGCAAAATATATGCAATTACAACGGGCTGATAATGTTAGGTATTATACAAAATGGGTTAATAAATACGGATTTGATGGTAAATTGGATAAAATTTCATTAGTTAAACTCTTAAAACAACTTAAATCTGACGCAAAAGGTCAGGCAAAAAAACAACAACGATTAGGCATTCCTCAGGCACACAGGTGGATTGAGGAAGTAAACCGAAGGGAACAAAAAACTAAAAATGCTAAGACGTTATTTTTAGATAAAGAGGATAATAATATAGTAATAGCAACGGCTCCTCCTCCCCCTCTGATGCCTTTTTCAGGATATGAAGCAGGTGGACAAGCTGGACCACCTCCACGTTATCCTGATGTCACAAGAACACTAAAACCATTTGTTAGAGATCCTATTGAAACTAGGTCCCGGACATGTAAAACACTTGGGGACACAGACTTGTATCAAGTAGGGAAAAGCACACTAGAGGAAAATGAGGACGAAATCTGTCCACTAATCGAGGTACCAAATCCTCAGGCAGGACAGGAAGGGCAGGACCCAACTCTTCTAGTATACAGACCATGGACACCGGAAGATATTCAGAAAGCTACAGAGGGAATCCCCCATCCAAAAGTTAATTACACAAAGTTTTTACAAGATTTACAAGGTATGAGACTAAGTTACCACTTGAATGGGGAAGAAGTAGAAAAGGTAGTTAGACAAATTGTGGGTCCAGACTGGCACATGATTTGTGGCACCTGGAATCCTCGTAATGCAGAGCTTAAACCACTCCCACATAGTGACACAGAACTAGACAACAGAGTAAAAGGTCTTATAGACCGAATTTCCGAAAAATGGAAACCTCGAGCAGATTGGACTTGCATTAATCAATGCATACAACAAGAGAATGAAACTGTAGATGGGTATTATGGTAGATTATTGGAATGTTTCAATAACCATAGTGGTATGGCTATTCCTGAAAATCAGACACATGATACCTCGTATGAACAGCAACTGAAAAATGCGTTTTTGAAAGGTTGCATTGCACCTATCAGTAGCTTTATTACGAAGCATATGATAGATCATTGAACAAGTAGGCTACAAGCCTTACTTGAATATGCTAGACATGCTGAAAGACACTTTAATAGTAAAAAGAAAAAGAAGACACAAGTCTTCACTGCTGAAGATGGAGCTGAGGTTTTTGTAGTACAGTCCGGTAAAAAGGGTAAGAAAAATGCCCAGGGAAACAGACAATCTAACAAACGGTCAGAAGATTTTGAAGAAAGAAAAAAGAAATGTGAGTGCTTTAAGTGCGGAAATAAAGGACATTTAGCGAGGGATTGCAGGCTAAATAAAAAGGTGACTACAGAAAGCAAGGATGATGAGGACCGACTATATGATAGTGATGAAAGTCAGAAATCATCAGGAAAGGCTAACAAACAAAGGACAAATGTAAATGTAGTAGAAGGAATAGAGGAAGTGCAAGTAGATATAGAGGATGAAGAAAGTGAAATTTTAGATTTGGCATTACTGAGCTTGGAGCTCTATCTGGCAGACACAAAACCAGAAGTCACACTTCTGGTGGAGGGGAGGGAAGTAAAATTCCTGTGTGACTCAGGAGCGTCACGGACTTTGATACACCCCTCCAAGTTACCAGAATATTCCGAATCGCCTGATTATATATTAGTAAAAGCAGCAAACGGACAGCTATATAGGGAGCCACTCTCCCATGATATAGCAATAACTGACCCTGTTTCAGGTATGACTCAGAAAAGTAAAATCGTAGTTTCTGCAAAATGTCCAGTAAACCTACTGGGAAGAGATCTTATGCAGATATTTGGCATAGCGGTAGTTCCCACTATGCAGGGTATGGAGGCACAAAGACAAATGGATACTTTCATGGTGCGACTGGAGGGTGAGACTTTTTACTGGTACAGCCAGGACCTAATTACGACTGGTCCAGGGGCAGTAACTGAGGAACTGATGAACATAGCCATCAGTAAGGCCCCCTCCCTTGACACTGACCAACAGCATTTGTTACACTGTACTCTATACTACTGTAGCATGCCAGGACCTGATAAAGAATATGAGCAAGAATTATTCAAAAATCCTGCTAACAGATTAGTATTACGAACCTTGTATTGGGATACTGAGGGAAACAGTGTGGTAAGCTGTTCATCACTTCAGGAATTCATGACACTGTACAAATCTAATCGACTACCACATGTCAGCTTAACGAAAAATAAGAATATGAAATGGGCAGACTTAGGAGAAAAAGTAACAAGATGGGAAAAACAAACTGATTTTTAATTATCAGAGCAGGGAATACAAAAACAGAAATTGAATTGGCTAACACAGACACATCCAGCTGTACACTTACAAACTAGTGAAGACAGCTGATTAGTGTTCTTATTAGAAGAAGAAGAAAAAGCCTTGTGTGATATACCAGAGATTCTTTGGTCAACAGGCAAATCAGATGTAGGACTTATTCGAACAGCAGGACCAGTTACTATTACACCAAAATCAGCATTTAGACCACAAAAAAGACAATGCCCCTTGAGGAAAGATGCAGAGCAAGGAATCAAGCCTATAATAGCAGCATTACTCAAGGAAGGAGTACTGGTAGAATCTCTTGATTCACCATGTAATACCCCTCTATTTCCTGTTAAAAAAGCAAACGGGGAATGGCGGATGGTACAGGATTTGCAAGCTGTAAACAATGCAATAATACCTAGAGCACCTACGGTGCCAGACCCACACACCTTGTTGAACGATTTAAAGCCGCAACAAAAATATTTCACTGTAGTAGACATAAGCAATGCTTTCTTTTCAATACCTATACATCCTGATAGCCAGTATTGGTTTGCATTTACATTTCAGGGTAAAAGATATACATATACTCGGCTACCACAGGGATATTGTGAAAGTCCAACGATATTTGCACAAGAAATGGCAAGCAACCTGGCAGGGTTTACCCCACCAGGAGGTAGTCAGATTCTCCTTTATGTAGATGACATTTTGCTAGCAGCCCCCACCCAGCATCAATGCAGGGAGGATACGATAGCGTTATTGAAATTTTTAGCAGTACAGGGACATAAAGTAAACAAAAGTAAGTTACAACTTTGGAAAAAACAGGTCAGATACCTAGGATATGTAATATCCAATGAAGGTAGAATATTAGACGAAGACAGAAAAACAGCAATTTTACAAGCACCTAAACCAGCAACCAAGAAGGAAATGATGTCCTTCTTGGGAACAACTAATTTTTGTCAAAGCTGGATATCAAACTATGCCTTAGAATCTGCTCCACTGGCTGATTTAATATATAAAACACCAATGGCAGCACAAGATATATTACAATGGACACCCGAAGCAGAAACAGCTTTCTGCAGACTAAAACAATTGATAGCTTCTTCATTAGTTTTAGGACTTCCGAATTACCACAAAAGATTCTTTCAGACCATAGATTGTAAACAGGGATATATGACGTCAGTTCTGACGCAACAGCATGGGGATAAGCAATGCCCCATAGCTTACTATTCATCACAGTTAGACCCAGTGGCACGGTCGTTGCCTCACTGTGTACAAGCAGTGGTCGCAGCTGCAATGGCAGTACAGACTTCGGCCTCAGTGGTGTTATTCCACCCTCTCACATTGAGAGTGCCTCATGCAGTCGCGATAATTTTACTGCAAGAAAAAATAGCATATCTATCTCCTGCTAGACATCTTTCATGTATGACTATACTGCTGAGCCAACCTCATATGGTAATTGAACTTTGTACAACATTAAACCCGTCAACGTTACTTCCAACCCCTGTCGATGGCACGCCGCACAGCTGCCTGCAGGAAATTGAGCAAATAACTTTGCCCAGACAAGATCTCACTGACATGCCCTTGGATGATGCCGAGGTGACATTTTACGTGGATGGCTCGTGCAGAAGGGGTCCTACAGGGAAAAATCTAGTGGGATATGCAGTGGTTACAGATACAGAGATCTTAGAAGCCCAACCGTTACAGTATAACCTATCTGCTCAAGCAGCAGAATTGATAGCCTTAGCACGGGCTTGCACTCTAGCAAAAGATAAATGTGTGAACATATATACTGACAGTCAGTATGCTTTCTCTACAGTGCATGTTTTTGCGCAACAATGGAAAAATAGGGGAATGATAACATCTAATGGCAAACCGATTAATCATGCGCAACTTATTTTAAACCTATTAGATTCTATTCAGTTACCTACTAAAGTAGCTATTTGTAAATGTTTATCTCATACAAATAACAGGATAGAACTTCAAAAGGAAATGCAAAAGCTGATGCAGCTGCAAAGCAAGCAGCCTCAGACTCTGAAACTCTTCTTTTAACCGAGGAATTACAACCCTCTGAGATTTTAAATTTAGAAATGCTAAAAACAATGCAGACACTAACTACAAAAGCAGAAAAACAAAAATGGGAGAAACGAGGTGCAATCTGCGAAAATGGACTGTATGTCTCCAAAGAGAAAAAAAACAATATTACCGTCTAATTTATTTAGATATGCAGCTTTGTTGAGCCATGGGCAGTGCCATGTCTCAACAGGGGGGATGGTACAGTTAGTAAATCGAATATTCCAAACATACGGATTCATAAATTATACAAAAAAATTTTGTGCAGCATGCCATACTTGTAACAAACATCATGCACAAGGGGCATTCAAACCCAAGCAAGGGAGTTTTCCTACACCACCATATCCGTTCCACACTATTTGTATGGATTACATAGAGTTGAATAAATGTGAAGGTAAAAAATACTGTTTAGTAATTATAGATATGTTTTCCAAATGGGTAGAAGCTTTTCCAACTAAAAATCCGGATGCAACAACCGTGGCAAAAGCCCTAGTAAAAGAAATAATTCCTAGATTTGGCATACCGGAAAGGATTTATAGTGACAATGGGACACATTTTGTTAATCAGACGATTCACCAGCTTGGGAGATTCTTTGGAATCTCCTTAAAGAAGCATTGTGCTTACCACCCACAGTCTGCAGGACTGGTGGAAAGGTACAATGGAATTCTAAAAAACAAATTGAGGAAGCTAGTGAGCGAGACAGAAAAACTGGATTTGCTGTCTGCCTTTGGCACTGCTGAGCATGAGAACAGTTCCAAATGTAAAGGGTTTGACTCCCTTTGAAATGATATTTGGAAGGACATATAATGTGCCGCAGTGGAAAGCTCTCATGCCTGCAGAACTAGAGGCTGACAGCTCATTAGCTAGCTACATGAGAAAACTGTTAACAAATAAAACTGTTTTGCAGTTGAACTCTTTTTCAGATAAAAGACAGATCAGACCATTGGAAGCAGTGCTGACTCCGGGGACCTGGGTGTGGCTGAAGGTTACGAAGAGGAAGAATTGGGCGAGTCCAAAGTGGGAAGGACCGTACCAGGTACTGTTGGCAACGCCTACTGCAGTCAAAGTTGCTGAGAGGACGTCCTGGGTCCATCTGACGCACTGTAAACCGGTAAAGAATTTTCAACTTGATAAACATTTTGGGACTGATACACAACAAAGGCAGGATGGCCAAGAGCAAAACGAGTAAAAATACAGATCAACCCCAAAGATGTTGTTTAATCATCTTGTTGACTATGCATTTATTAACTATGATTGTGATGACCTTCCTTTTGTTGTGGTTTTTCCTACATGTAACCACACAAGTGAAAGTGGAGAGACGTGATGAACTGTCTATAGACTGGCATCCGAACTTTAACACATACCTAGCTATGAAGCGTGTATATGTAGAGACTATGAACATTTCAAATTGCTAGGTTTGTACTGCTATACCAACAGCATATGGAGGACTGTTAATGTCCGCTGTCCCCTTGGGGATAAATGAGACTTGGGAGAATTTACTTTTTGATACAGGATCTGTAAGATCACAAGACAAAATTGCATTGTATTTGCCTATTACACAGAAGGGAATTGTATGTTTTTATAAGAATGATACACTTCAAGTGGGTTGGAGTAACTGTAATATAACCATATCTTATAAATGCTACATTAAAGTTAAAGATAGAGGCACTGTTTGTAATACGAATTATGATTCATATTTGAGTTTAATGAAAACAACATTAAGTGATGTGCAAAGAAATCCTGTTTTATATAAACAACTGTCTATTATAGACAAGAAAATGTTTCATTCAGAATTAACCCGCATCAGTACTAAAGTAGAAAACTGTTATTTTGTTTGTGGGAAAAAGGCATACAAATGGCTACCTGAGAATTGGTCCGGCAGTTGTTTTTTGGGTTATCTGGTTCCGGCCATAAGACATACTGCAGAATTACCTCTGGGTAAGATACAAAATGTGAGAGATGTAGGTCCAATCAGAAAACCTATAAATCCAGTGGGACAAATCGAAGCTGGTTGGAAAGACCATCATTCCGTAAAGAACAAAGAAAAATTGA
The DNA here is from genome assembly GCF_019279795.1 of Protopterus annectens. Classification (NCBI taxonomy): domain Eukaryota; kingdom Metazoa; phylum Chordata; order Ceratodontiformes; family Protopteridae; genus Protopterus; species Protopterus annectens. The sequence continues at coordinate 821,854,340 of NC_056728.1, read as the reverse complement.
CTCATATGGACTTGAGTGACAATGTAATATCCTGGGCTGGAATACTTCCAGCATATGGAGCAGTCAAATCGATCTGGGAGTTGAGAAAGCTGTCGAAACTTCTCGAAGTAATGAGTAATGCAACTTTTTCTGCTCTCGAACTAGTGACTGATGAACTGAATGCAATGAGAACTGTTGTGCTACAAAATCGAATGGCTCTTGACTTCACCCTAGCGGCGAGAGGTGGTACGTGCACGCTTATCAAAGAAGAATGCTGTGCGTTTATACCAGACAATCGACATGAAATTAATGACCACCTAGAGGTAATACAGCAGGTATCGGCCATGACTGAACCAGGCCCAAACCCACTGATGAACTTTTTCCAGAGTCTGTTTGGTGGGTGGGGTTCTATCCTAATGAACATCTTGATTGCTATTTGTGTGGGTCTGCTCCTATTAGAAGCATGTGTCTGTTGTGGGATTCCCTGCATGAAAAGATTAATCAAAGATTTTATTGATATATCTGTAACTGAAACTTTGTACCAAGACATTGAGTTAGAAAAATTAATTTCAGATGAAATTCTTTCCGAAGTATAAACTAAAATGACTTACCTGGTTGAAAGTCCTTAAAGGAGAAGGCTAGGTGACGAAATGACATTGTTTATATTTCAGAATAGAATAAAAGTATTAAAAGGGAGGAAAATGTTAGAAAAATATGTATTTGAACATATATAAAGTGCTAGTTAAAAAGCAAATAGTATATAATGCATTTTATTCTATTAATAATATGGCAATAAGAATGATTTTACATGTAATTGTTTGAAGCTTTGGAACTGCAGTGTATTTGAACTCTGACCCTGGCAGTAGCCAGCTCAGCAAGCTTATGTTTTTCACTAATGATTATCTGCTGGGTCAGGAAATTAAATGTATAAAGCATTGAAAATCTTCTCCTTCCTCTGGGACAATTGGCCTTGTAAATGTTATCAAGATAAGACGCAGCTGTTGGAAGAATGTTGCAAGAAGAACAAAGAAATGTATTACAAGACTGAATCAGCTATTGTACTCAAGCAGGCCTGAAACCTTGAAGGAGTAACATTTACAGAAAGACATTATAACTGACCAGGTGCTTTGCAAGGCTATATTATTCCCAAGGGAAAACTTTTTTAGAATATGTAACATCAGCAATCCTTATGAATAGGATGTTGTGAACCATAGTGATGTAGGTGCCCTGTGACTAACCACGTCAGAAAGGTGGGCACAAACTAGAAAATAGAAACTATACGAATTGTGTACTTCCAGTATCATGTCAGACAAAATTCTGTACTTGTACATTTTTTGCCTCCTGGTGTACACTAGTAAATTTTTGCATCTGAGCCTCCTTTGTTGTTATCTTTATTTTTATTTAACAGTGTGCGATAGTGACGGACCTTAGGGTTAGGGTTTGGGTTAAGGTTATAGATAGTTGTGTATGTAAGGTTTAGTGTGGGTTTGTAAGGATTTTGGTGTGCTTGTGTTGTGTGTGTGCTTTTTTGGACAGGGGATTTGTTTTGTTTGTTGATTGTCGGGATTGTGGTGTGCCGGGCATGTGAGGTTTCGTGTTTGTGAACTTTCGGTTATGTGGTGTCGGTGATTTCGTTGTCGGTGTTGTAGTGCGTCGGTGTTGTCAGGTAGACCCATAAATATATATATATATATATATATATATATATATATATATATATATATGTATTTATATATAAAACATGCAGTGCAGTTATACCTCAGAACCATTCCACTCAACCTGTTAGTGCAAGAAACCTGTACAAAGGCTGTAAAAGTGGGGGGTGGGCCACATGTAAGGACATATTTCAGATATTGCTATTACAAATGAAGACATTTGCTACAGCAACAGGGTGCATTTCAGCAGGCAATTACTGAAGAATATGAGGATGGAAACTGAAATGTTATGTCATTATTTACTGACATAAATCCTTGGATCATCACAGTGATTTACCAGACAAATACAAATAAATTGTGGAACTGAACAAAAGTATGGGCCAAACATCTGGACATTCTGTGAAAATCCTGGCAGTGGAGAGGTATGCTCAGAACCCCTTAGTGCAATGAATCCAGACCAAGCTTGACAAAGTGAGGGACAAAGGCCTGAAAATAGGGCCATATCCCAAATATGTGAGTAGATAAGCTGAGAAAGTTGATGTAGTAACACTGTATGTCCTAACATATATCGACTGAAATATCACAATTCCAGGACTCAGTTGCTTCTCATTAGATAGTAACCTCAATCCCCACATTATCCCACTGATGTGTCAGGAATACACCACAGTTATAGGGACCAGACCAAAGATATTGGCCAGACAATTGGACATCCTACAAATATGTAGACATAACACATTAGGGAAACTACACTGAGCTACCAAGCAATGTCCAAACTACAATCAGACTGACATAACACTACCCAAGTCCAGCTCTGGGGTGGCTGTACACATGCATTAGCAAATGTAACAGGCACTACAGGAATGTAACACTAGTGGAAAATAGACACTGATGTGAAAGTGCATACCCCCAACCAATTGCACCACAGTCACAGTGACATACCAGTAAGCAAACTGAACACTACAGTATAATGACTGTGTGAGTAACAATATCCCATTTGCCACTCACACATTACCCCTACATATCTGACCCAAGCCACAATGTAGTGGGAATCTTGAGGTGCTACGGGACATGTCACAGTCAGCATGTGCAAGCATATACAGGCGACAGGGAACCAGAAACCAGAGCAGCATGCCCAGTCAGATAGAAAGGGCCCATGACACTCACATGTACCCCCTCCCTGCACAGCCCAAATAGCATGTACACACTGCACTGCTACACAATTCTGACAGTCATTTAGTAATGGGCAGACTTACACAGACCTCTCAAATGTACAATTTCCCACAGAATGTAAAGGCACAGAAATCATATCTATGGCTGCTTCCTTGTTGCATGTCTGGGGGTCTATGACATCACTGGGATGGTAGCAGGAATGAATGCAATAGATAATGATACTACATACCTCTGAAGTTCTTAGTGCATGAGATCTGGACAAAGCCTGACATAAATGTGGGGACAGAGGCTCAAATACAAGAGTATATTGGACATATTGCTATCGTAAATGTAGACAGTTGCTGGTGTTACTGGCTTTGCTGTAACATATATTTTCTGAAGGATATGAAGTCAGTAACACCAATGGATGTTAGCATTTACTGACTGCATTCCCCAGAGTATCCTACTGATTAGCCAAGGGCAACAACTGTCTGGGGAACAGACCAAACATATGAGCCATGCATCTGGACAGTGTCTAGGCCACCAGACAATGTAGAGGTATGACCGCAGTGATGTAACAGAATGTAAATCCCCTAACAGCTGCCAAGCATGTCACCCAGCACCTTATGAACCACAGTAAGACCAACATAACACTCCCCCACATCAACTCTGGGCAATTACCCATGTATATTCAAATATAGCATGCACTACATAGATGGACCTGTAGTGAAAAGCAGAGAGTTGTGCAAAAATGTCCACCCAAAAACATTTGTATCACAGTCACAGCAATATACCAGTGCCCAAAATGAACTCTAGAGTAGAATGACTGTCTGAACAAACATATCCTGATTGCCAGTCACACACTACACTGACATATACTGGCCAAATTCACAGTGTACTGGGAATCCTGAGGTGTTATAGGACATTTCACAGTCAACCCCTACAAGCATATAGACCTGATAGACCACCAGAAGCTGTAGCAGCATGCAGTCAGATAGGTAAAGGATGTATGGCACTCACATCTGCACTCTCCCTACCCAGCCCAACAAACATCTACACACAACACTGCTACACAATCCTGGCAGTCTGTTCACAATGGCCAGAAATACATAACTGACATATGTACAGATTTCCACAGAATTACCAGGGTGTGGAACCATAACCCTGGCCACTGCTGCATACCACTACCAGGAGTCTGCCAGGTCACTGGGATGATAACTGGAGTGCAGTTGGTAATTAATGATATAGAACACCTCTGCACCTCATAGTGCAGGACATCTGGACAACGCATGATGTACTTGTGGGACAGGGGGCTGGAAAGAGGGACATATCACACATAATGGTGTTACAAGCTGAAGCATTAGCTGTTGTTACACATGTTGTTGTAACATAACATCCCTGAAGGATATGATGTCTGGAACACCAATGGATGACAACAGTTAGTGACTACAATCCTCACATTATCCCACTAACCTCACAAAACAGACGTTGTTTGAGGAACAGACCAAATATAACAGGCAAACATCTGGCTAGTCTGTAGGAACATGCCAGTTGAGAGGTATGTCAGAGGTGGATTACTATCCAAAGTTTGAAACTCACAATCGCAAACGTTGGTTTACATGACTCATATGCTTGACTCATAACGCAGCAACATTGACAATGTTCTGTCAATATTAATGTTGGCAGCTACAGTTGGCAACCATGCTTCATGTCCCTGCCTTATGTATGTCCTTATTAATGGATAGACACTCGAATGTCGACATTCCGACAGTCACTCCTACCCTCTTCGAGGAGGTGCCTGTCTTGTAACTGACTTTCAACAATTTGATTGTAAACCATCAGGGGCATATCACTGTCAGATGTAAAGTCACCTAGTAAATTCATGTCCAGATGAACCCTGTCAATCTAGCAGCCCTCCATGTGTATAACAGCCATAATGACATACAATCTGTACCCAATTCTGGAGCTTTATCCCCCATGTTGTTGGGCTGAATCCATATGCCCTGTCCTGTGAGGTGTTTCCACCAACTGTCCGTAAAGCTGTAGCCACCACACTTCCATAATATCCCCCGCACAGGCAAGGAAAATGGGCAAGGCCCACATGAAGGGCATCTCATATGTTGGAACTATCAGCAGTGTCCATGGCTACACCACAATACTATGTGGGCACCTACATAGCTTTATGGCCTCAGCAATACCCGACAGGACAACATCAACTCCCTCAAGGTATGCTGAACGCCTGTGGTGGACAGCAGCAATACACAACTACCATCATGGGTGGAAATAATTGCAGGATGGGCCAAGAAGGAACAGATGCCTCATTGGAAACCATATCACCTTGTTCTGCACAAGCAAATAAGGTCACAGGTGATGTACTCTAAGGCTGTCTTTGAGTGCAAACTGGAGACATCCACCAAGGCCAATCACTAGGCCTTCCAGACATGTGTCTGCAATACCAGAGGAAACACACATATCTGCTCTGTAGTTGTGGTCAATAACACCACATACACATATGCCATAGATATAGGCAACTGGTTGTAGACAGGTGAAGTGCAAACATCACCCCCCCATCGTCCCATAGGTACACATGTGCATGTACAGCACTGGCTCCCCTCCCCTCATGATCAGGAAGCAGGTCTGTAAAGTCCTCTCAAATGCAACACATAGAGGTCTCCATAGGCCTGATACCATTTCTGGCTGCATCCAACATGAGAACAGGCATGGGCTCTCAGATCCATTCTGCAGTGTGGTCAACCACAGCCTGAGCACCAGTGTCATCCCATCTGCACAGAGGACAGACAGAAAGTTGATAGAAAACAGGTTATGCATTAGCATTAATGATCAGAAGGATACAAATCTGAAAATGAAATGTATGCCATTATGTCATAACAGCAGTCCTCAATGACATGGCCAAAAACCTCAATACTCTCCATTTAATATAGTAATATAATATTAATATCCAATAGGTGATAAATAAAAATATACAGTTCAAATCCCCAAATCAGGATATTGTAGTGGTCAGAGTCCCAGCTTTGTATGCAGGTGTACATGGTTAGAGTACTACACCAGACAATCCAATTTTACATGGGAAAGCAGTATTAAAAGTACTATGTTCATATCAAGATATGTGGTAAGTTATTTTTGTCACCCAAGGTAGTGTAGCTGGTGTAAAATGGAAGTGTGAATGCATATAACATGTGAAATGACCCATGTATACATGTGTCCCATACAGTATAGTTACATCCCTTGCTACTGTAATGAAATCACATACAGGCATGTCGCAATGGGAATCATATACACTTACTAAATGAAGTCATTCGTGTAGTATATTATGAGAATGAACCATGAGCAATGGTTAGCAATGCTCAGCTATGCTTAGCAGGTTTAACAACACATTTCTGTTGTCCTCACCCCTCTCTGGGGTTTGAGTGTCCAAATTCACCTCCAGATTCTGTACAAATGCATAGCTGTTGCTGTATAAGAAATGGAAAGCTATGGACCTTCTGTACACCCATCCTGCACATCCATAGCTATCTTTCATATTGTTCTTCCCTCTGCATGCCCCTTTTTCACCACTTTCCTACCACCTCTTTTTCTTTTCTTTTAAAGAATTAGTGTGGTTGTAAGCATGAGTAAGCGGTTGTAAGAGCAACAGAATTATCAGTACTGCCAAGTGTTGAACCTAGGGCTCTGTACACCATAGCAGGGCATTATACCACTACACCATTTGAGCTGAAGGAATTGCTGATGCTTTTTCCAACATATGCTTATTCAACAGTAGAGAAAAGATTCTGTAGAATCAGTCAGGTTTTGTATTTGTACATATACACATGTATATATGTATGGAGATGCATATATATGGACAAATATATGCATAATATAAATAGTGATATATATATATATATATATATATATATATATATATATATATATATATATATATATATATATATACTCATAACATGTATGTAGTAGAGTCATACCTCAGAACCATACCTACCAACCCCTTACTGCAAGAAATCTGGCCCAAGGCTGTCCAAATGGGGGACAAGGGGACAAAACTAGGGACATATGTTAAATATCGCTCTTATAAATGTAGAATGTTGCCAGAGTGACAAGATGTGTTTCAGCATACATGTTCTGAAGGATGTGAGTTCTGAAACTGAAATGTATGTCATCATTAACTGTCAGAAATCCTCAGATCATCACAGTGATTTACCAGGGATATAAAAATAATGCATCTGTGGAATAGACCAGAAATATGAGCAATAAACCAGGACATACTGCAACAATCCAGACAGTCCAGAGGTAGGCTCAGAACCCCTTAGTGCAATGAACCTGGGCCAGGCCTGGCAAAGTGAGAGGAGAAAGCCATGGAAATAGGGACATATCTGAAATACTGGAGTAGATAACTGACATAGTTGCTGCAGTAATGCCCTCATATCTCTCGTAATGTATATTGACTGAAATAGCACAAGTCCAACCTTCAGTTACTTCCCACTAGTTAGTGACTGAAATCCTCACATCAGCCCACTGATGTGTCAGAAATACACAACAATTATGGGGGCCAGGCAACAGTATGTCCTACAAATATCTGGGCATAACATCACATTAGGGAAACTACACTCAGCTGCTAAGCATGTCACCAAGCACTGTCTAAACTACAGTCAGACTGACACAACACTAACCCAAATCTGCTAAGTGAAATTACTCATGTATTGGCAAATATATCAGGCACTACAGGGATGTCACAGCATTGAAAAACAGACACCAGTGTAAAAGTGCATACCCACAACCAATTCAACCACAGTCACAGTGACATACCAGTAAGCCAAAGGAACAGTACAGTATAAGGACTGTGTGAACAAAAACATCTTAATATGTTTGCCGCTCACACACTACCCCCACATATACTGGCCCAATTCACAGTGTACTATGACTCCTGACCATGGTACGGGACATGTCTCAGTCTCGCCTACAAACATATACAGCTGACAGACCACCAGAAATAGGAGCAGCATGCACAGGCAGATAGAAAAGGAGACATAACACATACATCCACCCCTTCCCTACATAGGCCAAATAACATTGATACAATACACTGCTACACAATCCTGGCAGTCTGTCAACAATTGCCAGAAATACACAGACCTCTCAACTGTACAGAGTCCCACAAAATGTCCAGTCTTTCCCCTTATATATAAGGCCTCTTCCACATAACATATCTGGCAGTCTGATACATCATTGGGATGATGTCAGGAATGTAGGCATTAAATAATCATATGCCATACCTATCTACCTCTTACTGCATGACATCTGGATAAAGCCTGACATAATTGTGGGACAGAGGCCCCAAAACAGGGGCATATTTGAAATATTGCTGTTATAAACTGAGAATGTTGTTGTTGTAACAGGATTAGTTGTAACATATCTTTTCTGAAGGATGTGAGGTCAGAAACACAAATGGATGTTCGCAGTTACTGACTGCAATCCTCAGAGTATGTTATTGATTTTCCAAAGACAAAAGATGTCTGAGGATTACACCAAACATAGGAGTCCAAATTCTGGCCATTCTGTGGATAGCCATACAGGTGAGAGTTATGTCATACACATAACACTGTTAGAGATAAAATTACACAGAAACTCCATGTCCACACAAACTAGCATTAATCCAAATGAATAACAGCAATACTTACATTCTTTCCCTATGTCTGGAACATTCTCCCCCATTTTGTTGGCCTGTCTCCACAGTTTTGGCTATAAGAGGTATTTCCAAATACCCTCTGTGAGGCTGTTGTTCACACACCTCCATGAAATCCCCCTTACTGGCAGGTAAAAGGGCCAACACTCACATGACATACTTAGTGATAGGAGTGTGTTGCCATGCCATTGGCTATATGAATAACAACACAGCTGTCCTGCATGCAATTAGCAAGTGGGGGACACCAATTGGTGCACAGGCCATCAGCTGCTCATGAGCATTACCTACAAAAGGCAAGCTGCTGCCTATGCAAAACAGATGTACACCCTACATCCTTGAGAGAGAGAGAGACCACCTTCACTTGAATAAAACAAACAGGTATGTCAAACAAGTAAGCATGTAATGGACTGCAGTAGGGGGTATGTAAGAATAGGAAATAGAAACTGTAACATATATCTCTCAACAAGACTTGCTGTACTGATATATTGCTGATCAGAACCTATGGCCATAGCATCTGGGTCTGTCTGCAGTGACATAGATCATAGTTCAGGCCCCTGAGTCACCTCAGTAAAGGAGGGCTCACATATGACTACTACTGCAGTGTGTGTTGAACAATACTGACTGTGACAATGCTAGACCATCTAATGGGATGTCATACATATCCATATCTTACTTGTGAATGCAACTATGATATACTTGGTTGTCTCAGAAATGTGAAAGACCTATACATGGTATTTGCATAGTAAAGTACTGTTGCACACGTATGTGTTGAACTTCATGTGATCTACTGAGCTCATACTATTAAACTGTCCAGTGTTATGCACACTGACCATATGTGTGCCTCATATTTGTAGTCATTTATTCATACAGTTGTGTTATGTCTGGCAAATCGTTGGCAAATCTGTGAAGGCTGACATTACAGCATCTTCTTTTTCTTCTGGCTGTTCCCATTAGGGGTCACCATAGTGGATCATCTGTTGCCATTTCTGCCTGTCCTCTGTATCCTGCTCTATCACACCAACCACCTGCATGTCCTCTCTCACTACATCTAGAAACATTATCTGAGGCCTTTCTCATTTCCTCTTACCTGGCAGCTTCATCCTTACCATCTTTTTCCCAATATACTCAGCATCCCTCTACAGCACATGTCCAAACCAATGTAATCTTGCCTCTCTGGCTTTGTCTCAAAACCACCCAATGTGGGCTGACCCTGTCATATACACATGGCTAATCCTGTCCACCTTAATCACAACCAGTGCAAATCCTAACATCTGTAATTCTGCCATGTCCAGCTCTGACTCCTGCCTTTTTGTCAATGACACTGTCTCTAACCCATATAACATAGCTGGTCTCTCTACCCTCCTGTAGATCTTCCATTTCACTTTTACTGGTACTCATCTGTCACAAATTAGTACTGACACTCTTCTCCACCCACTCCATCTTGCCTATACTCTCTTCTTCACCTGTCCTCCACAGTCATCATTGAACCCAATCATTTAAACTCATCCACCTTTGCCAACTCTACTCCCTGCATCCTCAACATTCCACTACCCTCCCTCTCATTCACACATAGATGTTCTGTCTTAGTCCTGCTGACCTTTGTTCCCCTCCTCTCTAGAGCATATCTTCACCTCTACAGGGTCTCCTATATCTGTACCCTACTCTCAGTGAAGATCACAATGTCATCTGCAAACATCGTAGTCAACGGGGACTCCTGTATGATATTATTTGTCAACCTGTCCATCACCATTGCAAATAAGAAAGAGCTCACAGCTGATCCCTGATGTCATCCACCTCCCCCTTAAATGCATACATCACTCTCACTGCAGACCTCACCACTGTCACACCACCCTTGTACATATCTTGTACCAGTTTTATATATATCTCTGCCACTCATGACTTCCACATACAATGCCACAACTCCTCTCTAGGTTTCCTGTCATACGCTTTCTCTATGTCCAGAAAGACAGAAAGCACTCTCAGAGCAAATATCACATCTGTAGTGCTCTTTCCGGGCATGAAAACATACTGCTGACCACTACTCATCACCTCCCTGCTTAATATAGCCTCCACTACTCTTTCCTATGACTTCATGCTGTGGCTAATTAATGTTATCCCACTGTAGTTAGTACAGCTCTGCACATCAACCTTATTCTTAAAATGATACACAAACATTTCTCTCCACTCCACATGCAACCTCTCACTTTACAAGCTATTATTAAACAATCTGGTTAAAAACACCACTGCCATTTCCTTTAAACACCACCATGCTACTACAGGTATGTCATGTGGACCAACAGGCTTGCCGGTATTCATCCTCTTCATAGCTATCCGTACTTTCTCCTTGGTAAGCCATTGCACTTCCTGATTCACCATACCCACATCATCCAAACATCTCTCTCTCATTCTCTTCATCCATCAGCCTCTCAAAGTACTCTATCTATCTGCTCAACACACTCTCATCGCTTGTGAGTATGTTTCCCTCATTATCCTTTATCACCCTTATCTACTGCACATCTTTCCTGGCTCAGTCCCTCTGTCTAGCCAATTGGTACAAGTCCTTTCATCCCTCCTTAGTGTCCAACCTGTCATACAAGTCTTCATATGCCTCATCCTTAGCCTTTGCCATGCACCACATCTGCTTATACTCCTGTCTACTTTCCTCATCTCTCTGACAATCCCACTCCTTCATTCCCCAACCTCTTTCTCTATATACTGTCCTGTACTTCCTCAGTCCACCACCAGGTGTCCTTGTACTCCTTCCTCTATCCACATGTCACACCATGCACCTTTCTAGCCATCTCCCTTACTAGCTCTGCTGTACTTACCCAGATATTTGGTAAATAGTCACTGCCACCCAGTGCCTGTCTTAACTCTTCCCTGAACTACACCTCACAATCACCATTTCCCAGTTCACACCATTTGATCTTTGGTGCTGCCCTCACACTCCTCCTCTTCTTGATCATCAGCATCATCATACAGACCAACAGTCTCTGTTGCCTAACTACACTTCCCCTGTCACCACTTTACAGTCTCCAATCTCCTTCAAACTGGGTCTCCTACATTGGCTATATTCCACCTGTGTGCATCTCCTTCTACTTTTGTATGTCACCCTATGCTCCTCCCACTTGTTATAGTATGTATTCACCACAGCCATGTCCATCCTTTTTGCAAAATCCATTACCATCTTACCATCTGCATTCCTTTGCTTAACACCATACATACCCATCCCTTCCTCATCCCCTCTGTTTCCTTCAGCAACATGGCCATTGATATCTGCTGGAATCACCACTCTCTCACCCTTGGGTACAGTCATCACCACATCATCCGGCTGACTTCACATTTCTCTTCCTCATCCATCGTACAACCAACTTGCATAGCATATGCATTAACAACATTCATCATTACACCATCAGTTTCCAGATTCATAAACATCACTCTATCAGACACTTATGTCATCCTCCAAAAACACTCTTGGCATACTGTTCCTTCAGGATAACCCCTACCCCCTTTCCCCTCCCATCCATACCCTGATAGCACATTTGTGACCTGCCTCCGATACACCTAGCTGTAGTCCCCTTCCATCTGGTCTCTTGCACACACAATATATCAACCTTCCTCTGGCCATCATATCAGCTAGTTTTGTCCTTATATCAGTCATACTGTCAATATTAAAAGTTCTTACCCTCAATACCACATTCCTAGCCTTTCTCCTCTTTTCCTGCCATATGAGTGTTGGACATCCTCCAGGGTATATCTGTCAATGCAAAGGCTACGGTGCTAGCGAATGACTCAAGTGTGTGACAGCAATATTAAGACAGTATCACTAATTTTGTCCCATTGCCCCCATGTGTGTGTGGTGTCCTACAGATGTCCTGCTCTAATGGGTTGAGAGGAATGACTGAGCAGAAAGAGTGGGAATATAGTGTGCCATACTGACATAGTACAGAAGTTTATATCAAGTATTACCTGTGCACATGTAAGTATGAGTAGGTGCATCTGGCCACCTCATAATAACAGACATAGGATGCAAAATGTCAGTTAAATAAGCTGTACATGTTGTACACATGTGTAATCTTAGTTACTGTGCATCCAACAGAGTGACATTTCTACAGCTACTGGTTGTTGCATTGCCCTGACACAGCTATGGGTACTACAATAAGCATGGTTATATGTTTGAAATTGGAGAGGTGTCCAACTGTGTTATGACTGTGTGTCCATGCCTACTACAAACAGCTATATGAAAACCAACATAGCTGTATGGACTCAGCAATACCTTACTTGTAAAACCTGCCTCCACCAAAGTAGAGTAATCCCCTTTGCTGGACAGCAGCAATACACAAACCACAGACTTGTTCCCTAAATTGGCTGTACAGGACAAATTAGGAGCAGGCACCAACTTGATATCGTCAGCCTTTCTCTGATCAAGCATATAAGGTTACAGGTGGAGTACAGTAAGGCTAACTATGAGTACAAATTGGACACATCCACCAAGGCTAATCACAAGGCCATCTCCACATATGTCTGCAATCTCAGAGGGAACAAACCAACCCACCCTGTAATGGTGGTCAGTCCGACCACATACATACACAACATAGGTATAGCCAACCTGCTGCAGATAGGTTTAGGGCAAACATCACCTCCTGGCTCAGCATCACTATAGGTGGATATGCACAGCACCCACACCCCCCCCCTCATCACCAGTGAGCAGGTACATATTGCCTACTGAAAGGCAACAAACATAAGTATCCATGGGACCTGATAACATCCCTGTCTGCATCCTACATGAACTCAGACATGTGCTTCCAGCTCCATTACACACTGTAGTCACACCAAGCCTCAGCACCATCCACACCCCATCTGCATGGAAGATGGCCAATGTCATCCCTCTACACAGACATGAATGAGGAATAACGGATTATGCAATTAACTAGCCCTCATTGGAGGGAATATGACACATCAGGACCAGGAGTGCAATGCAAGCTGATACAGTCCAGATAGATTACAGGGGTATAGTGTGGTTGTGAGTGGTGGCTACTGGTATTCAATGTAGATGTGCAGGTTCTGTACATACTTTTGCCAAATGTATGAGGTCCTGTGATGTGTTTGCCTTTTTTTGTCTTCCAGGTGCAATGTTGCATCAGCAAAGGTCAACTTTCTCAGTGGCCTTGACAAATATAATCATAAAGCCATACTACAGAACCATGCCATAATGTTTGGCTGGAGCCAGCAACATCTGCAAGAGAGGACCGGCCTGTGGGATGACCTTGTCCACAGGGTAAATTATGTTGGCCTGCACTCACATACATATGTGCAGGTCTGGCGTCCTGCAAATGACCACATACGCCATGCCCGCAAAGGGCTGCTGCAGTAGCCAGAGACTGCACAGCCACAAGTGGGGTCCCAGCCATGCAGCCTTCACTGATACCCACCGAGGAGCTCCTCAGCAACCTTGGGGCACCCATCCCAATACAACATCAGGGTACAGACCTCCCACATGCTGGAGGTGGGTGGCACCCAGACAATGGACGAGGAGTGTGCAGGTAAGGCCCTAGTGGAGATTACTAGACTAGCGTAGCAGACATACTTGTATTTGTAGAGTATCTATGTGCATGTGTCAGGTCAGATTGCAGTTATGGATGGGGTTTTCTAATGCACAGAAGTGCAGATCTATGGTGAAGGACAGCAAATTGTGTAGTATTGGGGGTTGTACTGTAAATGTGCAGACATGCTGCATCCATCCTGTATCAATACCACTTGTGAGTCTGCTGACAATACTTCCCTCCCACAACTACCTAGGTCCCTACAGTCTGCATGGTGGGATGGCAGCCTGAAGCTGGTGAGTATGGAATTGTTTTTTGTGGTTTTCCAATAACCCAGGCATCTGAAGGCCATGCAATTTAACATGCACACAACCATCACTCATAGCTATATTGCTTTATATGCATGCTCACTTGTGGTGGGCTTAACTGCATTGCATCACAGTGGACAACACAGGGACCTATCTGAAGAGAATGTAACATTCCTGTAGCATACCTCACAACCTGTCAGTGCAAGACTTCTGGACAGACACCAACAAAATGGTGGAGGGGGCAAACCACCTAAGGTAGGGACATGTTTGAAACATTACTCTTATACAGTGGATATAAACAGTGTACGCACCCCTGTTAAGATGCCAGGTGTTTGTGATATATACAAACTGAGACCACAATACGTCAGTACACACCTTTCCCGACCTGTAATGTGACCTTTAACATGAACAGTTCACTTGTAAAACCAATCAGTCTGTTGGGCACCAAATATGGAGTGTACAAAACTTACAATAAGCTGAATGCATACGTGTGCACACCCTTCAAATAATATTTTATTGCAGCAGCTTGTGATTTACTGACAGCATTCAGTCTGCTTGGGTACACACCCACCATCAAGTAAAGGCACTCTGAGTAACACCAAATAACAGTCTGCTGTCCAAGTAGGATATTCATGACATTTGCTCAGTTGCCTGCAGCAGCAACAACCACGGCTTGCAGATAGCTTACAAAGCAGCAAAGGAATCTCATATTTGAAAGGTATCAGTCAGGAGCAGGTTACAACAACATTATCACAGCATTGCATACACCATGGAGCACAGTGGAGGCAGTCATCAAAAGGTGGATTGAATATGGGACAACAGTGCTGTTGAAAAGAACCTGACGTCCCTCCAAGAATGATGACAAGACATGTCAAAACCTGGTTATGGAGGCTACCAGGAGACATACAGCAACACTGAGGGAGTTGCAGGAATCTCTTGCAAGTACTAGTGTTGTGTACTACATGTGAGAACACTCTCCTGTATTCTGCATATGTCTGGTCTATGGGGTAGGGTCAGAAGATGGAAGCATTTCCTCACATCAAAAAAACATCCAGGGGTGGATACAATTTGCAATACAGCACATCAAGTCTCCCAAAGCCATGTGTGAAAATGTGTTATGGTGTAATGAGACTATGGATCGACCTTACAGCCACAATACCAAAAGGTATGTGTGGTGCACAAGCAACACCTCTCTTAACCTGAAGACCAACATCCCCATGGTGAATCAAGCTGGTGGCAATGGCCTGCTGTGGGGATGCTGTTCCAAAGCCAGTACTAGGCCCGTAGCAACAGTGGTGGGAATTCTGAACAGTTCCAAATAACACCCATGTCTGGCCCAAATCCATCAGGCATCTGCAAGAATGCTGAGGATGGGGAGGGGTGTCAGCCTTCAACATGACAAAGACCCAAAGTCTACATACAAAGCTACCTAAGAATGGCTCCACCTGAACACACTCATGGTTATGAATTAGCCCAGCCAGAGCCTAGACCTACACCAGATAGAAAAACCCCAGTGTGACCTGATGAGGGCTCTGCACATGAACTGCCCTTGCAATCAGATAAAGTTTGGTGACTTTTGCAAGGTACAGTGGCCAAATAATGCCATGTCAAGATGTGCCATGCTGATACTCACCTTCCCAAGAAGAGTGAATGCTGTAAGTCACTTACAAGGTGCTTCAACAAAGTATCATTTTAAGGGTGTGCACACTTATGCAACCACCATATTGTACACATTTCAGTCATTATATTTTACACATAACACATTTGTATGTTTAGCGATTGGATTGCACAGGCCATATGTTACATGAAAGGTGAGAAACATATTTGAATGCATTATTGTGGTCTCATCTTATAAATTACAAGCACATGGCATGTTACCAGGGTTGTGTACACTTATCATATCCACTGTAAGCTTAGAAAGTTGGTGGTGTAACAGGAATTGTGTGACCATACATTTACTGCTGGTTTGCAGGTCTGACACTCAAACGTATGTCATTAATCAGTGATGTCACTCCTTAGATCATCCCAGTTATGTATCAGAGAAACACAGGGGTTATGAGAAACAGAGCAAACATATGAGTGAGACATCTACACATCCTGCAAGGATCTGTACAGTTGTGAGGAATGTTCTGTAGTACTTGCCACTGTGCTATACAGGTGAACAGCAATGATGTGTACATGAATGCAGTCTGTGCTGGGCAAGAGCCATCACCTACTAACACTACTCACATATCCCAGAGCACTAAAGTGTTAGTTACATGTAGTAAAACTGGCTGCAATGCATGATGCTGAGGGCCATGTGTCATGCATGTCACCATTTGGGTAATGTGCGGTCGGTGCAACAGATTTGTGCCACCTCACCTGCAAGTGTCTGTGTGTGTGTGCGTGTGTGTGTATATGTGTGTGTGTGTGTGTGTGTGTGTGTGTGTGTGTGTGTGTATGTGCATGTGTCTGCATGTGTGCATGTGTGTACCAGCCAACCTCAAAGTGCAGGTATTAATGTGCATATGTTGTCTTCCTCTCACAGGTGACAATGGGGTTTGGGGTCCCTCCTACTTGGAAACTGATGTTATTGTCTCTGCAGACACTGACAATGATGATAGGAATAGTGAGGTACAGGTGGGGTTGTCAGGGGCTAACTTTGTGCCATGGGTTGGCATCCCACTCTTGTCCACACCATCCCCGCACACAGTGACAATACCCACAGATACCCCATCACCAGTGGCCACAGATGATGGACAGTTGGCAGGTGGTGGCATTGAACAGGCTAGTGTGGTGACTATGGCAGGTGTGAGTCTAAACACTAGCCATAGCCAGAGTGCAGGAAAGGACCCACGCAGTCAGAAGGACAGGGGTGCTCACAGGAGGACCACTGCTCATCAAGCTGCTCTCACAAGTGCCACAGCAGGTGTCACCAGACACCTGTTTTGGGCTGTCATGGATGCACAGGAAAGTAGTGAACACCACACCAGGCAACTACTCAGGGTGGTGGATACAACTCTTCCTGATTTATGTGGTGACATACATGATCTTGTTCAGGCCACACATCGAAATACTGAGGTCAAATAGACAGTGGGGTGAGACCTTGGCAATCCTCGACAATGGCATGTCTGTGCTAGAGCGTGTGGTGGGAGATGAGCATCGGCCATGTGGACGTAGGTCAGCACCAACAACAGCTGAGAGTCTAGGGGGCCATGCACCTTCACACTCCCGTAGTGGCAGTGACACCAGCACTACCGAAGGGGGGGTTCCTGTCCACATCATACCGGAGCAGGCCATGGGCATGTGGTCCATTCTGATCCTGGCAGGGGCATGGATCCAGCAGACAGCAGTCACCATCAGGAAGCAGTACTGCATCTGACCTTGGGCCTGGTAGTGCCAGTGATACCCCGGGCAGGACCAGTTCCCATGTCCATGGCTGGAGGTGGTAAACTGGACACCATGCCATGTATGGTCCACAGCTGTCCAACATACCCCTGTGTAGGGCAGTCACATGGTAGATTTAGCCCCTGATAACCCCACCTGTACCTCACTATTCCTATCATCATGTGCATACATACACACACACACACACATCTGTATCACAGGCAGGTCACCACCAAACACACACAGCACCTCTGCACACCCTATCTATTGGATACCCCTCCAAACACGCACACACACACACACACACACACACACACACATGATGTCAACCATATGGCCCAGCCTAGGTCTCTGGCAAATCCACATCACACCCTGTGTATATGATGATACCTATGCCACATCCCTGTCATCCATAACATTGATGCAGGGACATGCTAATATGGGTCTGATGCACAGGGTGAATATAGTACAGTGTAGCTATGTAATAATACGTAAGGTGCTGTCTTCTTGCATTTGTTATGGGTACACATACAGGTGTATGTACTTTATTAGCCAGGATGCATTATTGCTGTTAGTACCACTGATTGAATATAGGTTCATAGGTTCATAGGTTCATAGGTTTATACTAGGCTATCTGCCCGAGGGCATTTACAAGCCTAGCCCATCGTTTTGTGGCTTACGCCACCCCTTTAGTATGGGGAACTATACCCATTATTTTGCTGTGCCTCTGTCGAGCAGTGACACTGAGGTAATCCCTGGGGTATATCTGCGATCTCCCATCCATTGGTCAAGATTTCTCTTGAACAAGGCGTGCTCTGCCTCACATGTACGGGATTTTGTTCCACAGCATGGGGAGTCTTTGGGTAATGAATCTATCCCTCCAGCATGTCCTATTAATAGCCGTGTCGAGGTTTAAGTCTCCGCCCTTGTGGCTCTGATGGATCTAGATCTTTTGAGGTGAAGCAGATTCATCAAATCTGGGTTTGACATGGCCTTGTATGTTAGGCAAAGGTCACCTCTGAGCAAGCGGTAAGCGACTGAATAGAGCTGGAGTTCTTTCAGTCGGGCAGCATAGGACAGATTTTTGAGACCCTTTATCCTTTTGGTGAGGAACTTTTGTGGCCTCTCCAGCTGCTGCGGGTGTCGGGTCAGATACATCCCAAATGGGGCATTGTACTCAATCATTGGTCTGATGAGTGATGAGTAAAGGGAGACTATGACCTCCCTTGATCTAGATGAGAATCCCTTCATGATAAGGTGGGCAATGTAGAAAGTCTTCCTAACTACTTTAGCTACATGGGTGTCGAATGACAGACTACTATCAACCTGGGTCCCCAGGTCCTGATAACTTCTTCTGTGCTCAGTGGATTGCCACCTATTTGGTAGCTAGGGTAACCTTGTTTTTCCAAGGGTATGACTATGCATTTTTGGCATTTAACTTCAGGCCGTGGCTCTGGCACCAGTTATCCGTTTCTGTGAGACCCTTCTGAAGGATATCTGTGTCAGATGTGTTTTCTACTATGGCGCCCAGTTTGCAGTCATCTGCAAACTTTGTCAGCCATAACCCTCCTGTGTTTGCTTGTACTTCGGAAAAGTAGATGCCAAACAAGAGTGGGCCCAGGACTGAGCCCTGTGGGACACCACTTGTGACAGGTTTGAGTCTGACATGGCGCCAGCAACTCTGACCCTGTGGGTTCTGTCACTCAGCCAGTTTGCAACCCATCTTGTGATGTATGGGTTAACATTTAAGCTGATGAGTTTTTCAATGATACCTGATATAGTCTGACATGCTGTATTCTGTTTGTGTTCCAGGTGTCTGTGTGTCTGCAAGCTGTGGCCCTGCAGACATTCCCAAGAGGGAGTATGGCAAAGTGGGAATACACCAACCATTGTCATAGGCAAGGTACAGCTTTATATGTACATGTACCAGGAGTGTATGCATGCAACAGTGTGTGAGGGTCACTGTTGTCAGACAGTGTGACCTTGCATACATACCCCTTGTCACAGACAGGTAGCCTTCAGACATGTCAGCTCAGTGTTGTGTAGTACCACAGGCTCATACATACATACAGAACAGGTTACTGCAGTACTGTCAGCAGGTCCCTCACAAGCATAGCCATTACATTAACTGCAACAGATTCACCTGTCAACACCTGTTGGCCCTGTCATTTCTTTCCCATACACTCAACCCTGATGCAGTTGATGAGGACATGCATGATACTGTGTATGACAAGGTTTGTGGTATGTATTTCTGAGTTCATCAGGTGGAACAGGGAGACAAAATGGCATATATTTTGCATACACACAGTAAGGACTGACACAGGGGATGTGCACACAGTAACACAAACACAGTTGGCAATAAACAGATTAGCAAATCTACATTTCCACTTTGATGTACTGTACTACTACATACACATGACATGCCCCACATAGATTATATGCATGGGACATAACACACTACCTCTTACAACACGTAATGCTCTGAATGCCTTCATGGATGGTGAGATAACCCAGCAGAAATAGGATATGGAGACATGTATTGCTCCTACAAGCCTGGACAAGTGATAGTGTAGCAGACATTGTAGCAGCATGATGTTTTAGTCAGGTGTGATACCTGATTCTGGCATGTGTGTCACTACACTCACTGTGGCTGATTTGGCAACAATATTACATACATGGGCATTGTTAAGGGACACAGACCACATATAAGTTGCAAACATCTGGATATTCCATAGACATCTGTGCATAGGACTGGTATGGCCTGCACAATAGTTTAACTTGCTGCATGTGAGGCAGATGCTGTTACCACGCTATATAAAGTAATGCCATCAGGAGGTGGTAAACTGGCGTGGATGGTGCACACATCAAAATGGTATCAGCCAAACAGGATAGGATCTTCACACAAACACAGACACACACACACACACACACACACACACACACACACACACACACACACACACACACACACACACACACAGTTGCCAGTATTGAGTTTAGAATCTCTACCTATCTAACTACTATAGTGTTACACAGTTATCAGATGTGCCACAGAGCTTACATGATTTCCTCTAGTCCCAATATACTTCTAAAGTCAATGACATCAACAGGCCTAGTAAAGTAGGGTGATGGGATGTTTACAGGGTGGTACACAACTCAAAATGGTATAACCCACACAGTATATGATTCTCACACAAACACTTGCCAGTATTGGGATTAGAACCCCCACCTATCTAGTTATTTTTACTACAGTGTTGTGCAGTTATCAGATGCACTATGGAGCTTACACTATTTCACCTAGTCCCAACATACTTCTAAGGTGAATGACATTGGCAGGCCTAATAGAGTAGGGTGATGGGAAGTTTACAGGGTGGTACACAACTCAAAATGGAATAACTCACACAGTATATGATTCTCCCACAAACACAACCTGTGGCCAGTATTGAGATTAGAACCCCTACCTATCGAGTTATTTCTACTATAGTGTTACACAGTTATCAGATGCACCACAGAGCTTAGGTGATTTTACCTACTCTCAACATACTTCTAAGGTGAATGACATCAGTAGGCCTAGTAAAGTAGTGTAATGGGAAGTTTACAGGGTGGTACACACGCACACACACACACACACACACACACACACACACACACACACACACACACACACACACAAAGACGCACACACTTGAGATTAAAACGCTTAACCTATCTAGTTATTTATACTATAGTGTTACACAGTTATTGCACACACTACATAGCTTAATGGGATGACAACTTGACAAAGGTGCTGATAACTGCACAGCTGAGGTAAAGAATTACAGGTGCCAGAAAGTCTGACTTCAGTTTTTTCCCTAATATCTTCCTAGTTCTGTCTCTCCTGCACTTCAAATAACCTAATAGCTTTGCAATTCAACAGGTTTTTGTATCAATTATTCTAGCACACTTGAGAGCCATCAGCAGTAGTCATTCCTCATGGAATTAGCTCCAGTACTTAGTAGTTATGACCACCCCTCCTGGCATGATTAAAGTGCAGTTCTCTGTACTTTTGCCCATTAACCTGGTGCACTTGGACATTCTGAGGCACTGTTGCAACTGCCTCATGTACACAGACAACTCTCTCCTCTAAACTCCCAAAACACAGACTTATGAGAGATACCCCTATATCACAGAATTGGAAGATATGCACTCTCCAGCGAAGACTGGTCTAGCTGGTCAAGAGGAGAAGGGTCAACAACTGCACCACACCACACCACATGGAACACATAGCCCTCCAGAACAGTCACTATCACAGCTCTGACATACAAACAAAAACTACACACCCACCTTCACAGAGGCACTCAACAGACATTTACCCAAACAACAGAGACCACCAAGACAGACACCCCATCAACCACAATAACACTGCACAAACCACAGGACACATATCTCATCTACACAGTGTGCCCCTCAACCTAAGCCCCTAAGGCTAACCACCATGCCTAACATAGGTGACCCAATAGTGAGGCACACAGATTTCCCACTCACTAGGTTGAACATGGAGGAGGTAACAGTCAGCTGTCTATCAGGTACCAGAATCCAACACATATAACACCCAGTCAGGTCACTACACAACAACTACAAGTATCACATTGTCATTGTTCATGTGTGTGCAAATTACCTGAGATGCACCTCCCTGGACTACATGAAAAGAGACATGGTGGAGCTCTCAGATTATGTGGGCCAGGCAGGTATGACAGTAGCCCTGAGCAGTATACTACTGTCACCCAGAATGATACTGCAGTACAAACAACAAATGATAGACTTCAACAATTGGATTAAGTGTCTGGTGTCATTCTCATGGGATCCAGTATCTGTCTACTTGGGATGACATGATTGACAGACTGTGATGGTTTGCCAGAGGTGGCCTGCATATGTCACCCCTGGGTTTCCAGGTACTGGCTAAGTGTCTTGCCACCCCATATAGTGCCTTTTAGGTGGTATTCCAAATCAAGTTACCACCATAACAACTATACATATATGCAATCTGAGGTTCATGCTGCTCAACACTAGACATCTACATCTCAAGATGCAGCCACTCAAAGCACTCCTCAAAAGGGAGAACATTGACATTTGTGCTGTAATGGAGACCTAGTTTACAGCAGCAGCAGACAGCACCCCTGCACTACAAGGCTATAACTCATTCCACACCTGCCAGCCCCAAAACATTGACCACAGCTCCAAAGGCAGTGGTGTCTCCATATTAATAAAGGATACGCACATCTCCAGAGTAGTATCCCAGCATAATGCATCTGAGATACTTCAGGTACAATTGACATTGGGTAATAGTTTAATCCAGGTCATAGCCTGCTATAGGTTCCCATCCATGTCCCTAGACACTCAATCCACATTCCTCAACACCCTGGAATCCATCAAGGTCCAACCACACACTCTCATACTAGGAGAGTTCAACTACCCCTCCATCAACTGGGAAAGATACTCAAGCACCAATACACTGGGACAATGCTTCCTGGAATTCATCAGTTCCAATGCCCAGGACCAGCTCATTCTGACACCCAGTAGAGGAAGCAACATCCTTGACCTATGTTGATTACTAACATATGGGACCATTGCTTGACAACAGTAGTCAATCCCTGCATGGTCAGATCCAACCATAAAGTAATCTCCATGGAAATCTACATCTCACCCACACCCCCTACAAAGGTAACCACCTTGAAAAACTTCTCCAAAGCTGACTTTGGACTCCTAAAAACAGAGGTGGCTAACTTCACAGCACCCGTGCCAATGGAAAATACCTGCATGACTGTCAAATCATACACAAATGTATTGTACAAACATGTACATCAATGCATGGAACTAGCCATACCCAACAGAACCATGACACTCTCCTCCAAACACTGGAGGCCAATCTGGTTGTCCCCTGCCATTAATAACCTGTACAACAGAAGGAAGAAACTGTTGCAGAAAAATGTGGAGTCCCAAGAGTGGTAAAACTCCCTTATTAGCCTCAACAACAACTTGAGATCCCTCATGAAATCATCTAAAGGCAGCTATAACAGTGGAATTGCAGCAGACACTGACAACAATCACAAATCCTTTGATAGTTATATCAAGAACCTCCACAGCAATACCTAGAAGTGCTCTGAGTTACTGCACAATGCTGTCTCCTATACTGAGCCTACAGATATTGCCAACATTCTTGCCAGCACATTCAGTGCCAGCTTTACCCCTATCTCCTCCCCTAGGGGAACAATCAGAAGGCTAGAAGAATGCCAGGCACCCAGGATTACTGCTGCCCAGGTTACACCTGCATTGTCCTTGGGCATGAACTACAAATATACCTGGCACTACATCTGTGTGCCCTGTTCAGTTACAGCCTCACCTCAGGCTTTGTCCCTCCTAAATGGCTGACTGCTACAGTCATTCCTCTCCATAAAGGTGTGGCAACTACAGACCCTTGGAATTATCAGCCCATTAGCCTGTCGAGTTTGATATGTACAGCTATGAAGCGCATCATCAGGGACCTGATTGACAAACATATAGGTAATCTCCTAACTCTGGACCCCACACACTTTGGCTTTATGAAAGGGAGGTCATGCCTGCTCAACCTGGTTGACTTCTTTGAGTCAGTCACCAGGGCTGTGTATGACAGTGAGGCACTGCATACAGACTACATCAATCTGGCCAAGGCTTTTGATACCATTCCTCAGTCAGAAATTATTGATGAGCCCACCAAACTAGGCATCAACCCCTATATCACTAGGGGTTTGCAAATTGGCTCATAGATAGAACACACAGTGTAAAAGTAGCAAGCTGCAAGTCAGACTGCCAGCCAATCATGAGTGGAGTCCCACAGGGATCACTCCTGGGTACTGTCCTGTTCAGCATCTACTTCTCAGGAGTCCAGGCCAACACAAAGGAACTCTGGCTGACCAAGTTCGCAGAAAACTGCAAGCTGGGAGCCATCATTAACTCCACAAGTGATGCAGACATCCTACAGAAAGGCCTCACTGAGACCACTGACTGGTGTGGAAACCATGGCCTGAAGCTGAACACCACAAAATGCATCATCAGCCCCTTTGGTAAAATCTCAGTTCCCACTAAGTACCACATTGATGGGAGCCCACTGAACACTGTAGGCATTATAAGAGATCTGGGGACAGAGATTGACAGCAACCTCTCCTTTAACCACCACATTGCCACTGTAGTCAGGACATCCTTCTATGTAGCACATCTCATTACCAAGGGTTTTGCATCCAGAAAGAAAGAGGTCATCATCTCTGTGTACTCTTCCCTCATTAGACCAATCATCAAGTATAATGGCCCGTTTGACATGTACCTCACTAGACACCTGCAGCAGCTGGAGAGGCCACAGAAGTACCTCACAATAAGGATCCTAGGCATTAAACATATATTTTACACAGACAGACTCAAAATACTCCAGCTATTCTCTGTCTCATATCACCTACTTAGAGGAGATCTCTGCTTGACTTGCAAGGCCATGTCTGACCCAGCTCTTTTAGAAATGCTACATCTAAAGACATCCCATTCTCTCTGCACTACACACTGCAGGGACCTTGACCTCATTACCACAATCAACACAACATGCTGGAGGGATAGGTTCTAGACTTCCCATACATGTCAAACAAAGCACCTAGATGACCCTGTTCCAGAGAAACTTTGATGAGTTGATGGGTAATAAAAAGTTCACCCCAGGGATCACTTCAGTGACTCTAATTGATGGAGGCACTGGGTACTAACATCGGGCGGCACAATGGCAGGACACTTCTATGGGCTAGGCTTGTAACAGCTCCAGGGCCATTAGCCTATTACACACCTATGAACCTATAAGGGGAGCGACATCAGCATGACTGATAAAACAGGCCAGTGGGTGGTAACTTATCAAAATACTTCTTCCTACAAACATACACTCTTACACACCCACACACACACATTTGCCAGATCTGAGAGTAGAACCCCTTCCTATCTAGTTATTTGTACTATAGTGCTACATAGTTATTGCACACGCTACAGAGCTTACTGTGCTGACAACTTGCCAAATGTGCTGATAAGGGGAATTACATCAGCATGACTAATAAAGTAGGCCAGTGGGTGGGAAACTTATCAAAATACTTCTTCCTACAAACATGCACACTTTCACACACACTTATACACCCACATACACATTTGCCAGATCTGAGAGTAGAACCACTACATATGCAGTTATTTGTACTATAGTGTTACACAGTTATTGAATGCACTACAGAGCTTACAGCACTGACAACTGGCCAAAGGTGCTGATAAGGGGAATGACATAAGCAGGACTGATAACAAAGGCCAGTGGGTGGGAAACCTATCAAAATACTTCTTCCTAAAATCATACACACTTTCACACACACTTATACACCCACACACACATATTTGCTAGATCTGAGAGTAGAACCCCTGCCTATCTAGCTATTTGTACTATAGTGTTACACAGTTATTGCACACGCTACAGAGCTTACTGGGCTGAAAACTGGCCAAGGTGCTGATGAGGGGAATGACACCTGCAGGAGTGATAAAGTAAACAAAGCAAATAAACATAAATGGAAAGCTCAAAGAGCTAAAATCCAGCACAAGAAGCTAAAAACAACACAGCAAGAAGATTTATTAAAGTAATAAGATTAAAATTTAAGAGGGATAAGCGCTTTTGGAAATCCTTCTTCAGATCCTAAGACAAATAACTCCCATTTGTTCTTTATAAAAATATTCAACCAATCAAAATGCTTTCCTCAGCCAATGCCTTTTTAGTGCTCACTTAAGAGGGAGGACACCATTCAGAGCAGGTTCGGTGTCTGCTCTCATTTCTGCTATCCATAATAGTTCTTTATATTCAGCTAGGTTAAAAAGATTGTCTTTCCTTGGGCCATCTATCGCACATTCTAAGACCATAATCTGAATTTATGGTCAGGGAAGAGAGCAAAGTACTGCTCTAAAGCATTATTTTGTGATTTATGTTTTATCTTGTTAAGGTGCTTCAGGATCCTTGTTTTAAATAAACAATTGGTTTTACCAATATAGAAACTTAAACAGTTATTGCACGTGGCCACATATATAACATTTTTTTGTGGTACAGTCTGCATAAGTATTTAGATAGAATGTCTTCTTATTAACTGGTGAAGAAATGTATTTGTAGTATTAATGTAGGTACAAGCCTTACATCTACTTCATTTATACGTGCCTTTCTCCATAATAAAACTTTTCTTTACATAGAACTTTTCTTTGCATAGAAGGCTTTTCAAATTAAGTTTGTTCTTAAATGTGAATCTAGGCTTGTCTCCTACCAATGTTTTTAAACCAGGATTTGTTGTTAAGATTTTCCAATTATCTTTAATTATGCTACAAATTTGCTGTGTATCCTGGGAGTAAGTAACAGTATATCTCATCATATCCAACAAGCAGTTCTTCTTGTTATGAATATTATTTTGTTCATGATGGAAATATGATTTTCTCCTAGAGGGACTCATGGAATCAACCATTCTATTACCTTCCTCAATTTCCTTTAGTTTATATCCTCTCTGTTGCAAACATTCTTTCACATGAGATCTCTCTGTCTCTTGTTCTTCATTATTCGTGATTAACCTAGAGCATCTTTGGGGATGCATACTGTCCTGATGTAATAAGTGATTGTGCCAACATGATTTACGATACAGCATGGTGCCTATAACCCCATTCACATCTTTACTAATAGTAACATCCAGGAAGTCAATCTTCCTTGCATCTGTATGGACTTCAAAATATAAGGGGTCTATGATAGTTCTCAAATAATCAACAAAAGCATTCAAAGGCATGACTTCTCCATGCCACAGGAGAAAAATGTCATCCACAAACCTTTTATAAAACATAAGCTGTTTATCCCATCTGTTACATATGTTAAAGGCATACTATTCCTCCCACTGCGCTAGTACTATATTAGAGTATGAATTTGCACAGGGGTACCCATCGCAACCCCCCATTTTTCTAAATAGTATTCATTGTTATATGTTAGAATGTTCTCTAATATAATACTCAATAGCATACAAATTTGCGTCACTTGATGTCTATCATATGATTCATCCGATGTCAAAAAACTATGTGCATTTTCTATCCCATATCCATTAGGGATGACCGTGAACAGATTTACAAAAATGGGGGGTTGCGATGGGTACCCCATGTGCAAATTCATACTCTAATATAGTACTAGTGCAGTGGAAGGAAGATTATGTCTTTACTATACGTAACAGATGGGATAAACAGCTCCTGTTTTATAAAAGGCTTGTGGATGACATTTTTCTCCTACGGCATGGAGATGTCATGTCTTTGAATGCTTTTTTGATTATTTGAGAATTACCACAGACTTCTTAGATTTTGAAGTCCATACAGATGTAAGGAAGACTGACTTCCCGGACATTACTATTAGTAAAGATGTGAATGGGGTTATAGACACCATGTTGCATCATAAATCATGTTGGTGCAATCACTTATTACATCAGGACAGTATGCATCCCCATCATATATTTCCATAGGTCATCAAAAACCAGTTCCTGAGAGGCTCTAGGTTGATCACAAAGAATGAAGAACAAGAGACAGAAAGATCTCATGTGAAACAATGGTTACAACAGAGAGGATATAAACTAAAGGAAATTGAGGAAGGTAATAAAATAGTTGATTCCATGAGTCCCTCTAGGAGAAATCCCTATTTCCATCATTAACAAAATAATATTCGTAACATGAAGAACTGCTTGTGGATATGATGAGATGTACCATTACTTACTCCCAGGATATAAAGCAAATTTGTAGCATAATTAAAGATAATTGGAAAATCTTAATAGCAGATCCTGGTTTAAAAACATTGGTAGGAGACAAGCCTAGATTTACATTTAAGAACAAACTTAATTAAAAAAGCCTTCTATGCAAAGAAAAGTTCTATGTAAAGAAAAGTTTTATTATGAAGAAAGGCATATATAAATCTGGTAGATGTAAGACTTGTCCCTACATTAAACTGCAAATACATTTCTTCACCGAGTTACTAAGAAAACATTCCATCTAAATACTTATGCAGACTGTACCACAAAAAATGTTATATATGTGGCCATGTGCAATTGCTGTTTAAGTTTCTATATTGGTAAAACCAATTGTTATTTAAAACAAGGATCTTGAAGCACCTTAATGAGATAAAACATAAATCACAAAATAATGCTTTAGCACAGCACCTTGCTCTCTTCCCCTGACCATAAATTCAGATTTATGGTCTTATACTGTGTGATAGATGGCCCAAGGAAATGCAATCTTTTTAACCTAACTGAATATAAGGAAATATTATGGATAGAAGATTTGAGAGCAAATGCCAAACCTGGTCTGAATGATGTCCTCCCTCTTAAGCTGACACTAAAAAGGCATCGGCTGAGGAAAGCATTTTGATTGGTTGAATATTTTTATAAAGACTCAATGGGAGTTATTTGTCTTTGGATCTAAAGAAGGTTTTCCAAAAGCACTTATCCTTCTTAAATTTTAATCTTATTATTTGAATAAACCTTCTTGCCCTGTTGTTTTTAGCTACTTGTGTTGGAGTGATAAAGTAGGCCAGTGGGTGGGAGACTTATCAAAATACTTCTTCTTACAAACATCCACATACACTCATTTGCCAGAGATGAGATTAGAACCCCTCTAGCTAGTGATTTGTACTATAGTGTTACTCAATTATCACACACACTACAGAGCTTACTGGGCTGATAACTGGCCAAAGGTGCTAATAAGGAGAATGACAGCAGGAATGATAAAGTAGGGCAGTGGGTGGGAGACTTATCAAAATGTTTCTTCTTACAACCATACACACACACACTCATTTGCCAGATCTGAAATTAGAATCCCCATCTAGCTAGTGATTTTATAGTGTTACACAGTTATCACACATGCTATAGAGCTTACTGGACTGACAACTGGCCAAAGGTGCTGATAAGGGGAATGACATCAGCAGGACTGATAAAGTGGGGCATTGGGAAGTATTGTGAGTGGGAATGGCCTAAAACTGTTTCTCCTACAAACAAACAAACACACACTCCCTCGCTCTCACATATACAACTGTCTCACACACACACACACACACACACACACACACACACACACACACACACACACACACACACACACACACACACACACAGTTGCCAGTATTGAGATTAGAACCCCTACCTATCTAGTTATTTGTACTATAGTGTTACACAGTTATCGCATGTGCTATAGAGCTTATAGGGGTGATTGGTGTCCAGTGGTACTTCTAAGGTGAATGAAAGCAGCAGATCTTCTAAAGTAGGGCAATGTGAAGTGTAATGAGTGGGAAGAGTCTTTTAATACTTGGACTTATGGAGACACACACACACACACACACACACACACACACACACACACATGCAGATGATGTGATATTATAAACTCAAACGCAGCACTGTTACACAATGGGGCTCACCTTTTATGCTGGTACGTGCAACTGTTTACAACTGGTATACCACTGTCAACAGCAGGACATCACTGTATGCCATTCAGGGTATCCATGTGTGTGACTCACTTTGTGTCCCCTGTGTCTCTCTATCACTGTCTGTCTCTCACTTCCCCACATCTATGTGTGTGTATGCTTGACATATGTTATCTGTTACCCACATATATGTCTGTGTATCACATGCAACAGATGCAGATATATCTCATATGGGACACCTACACCTAGCTGAGGGTAATCATGTCTGGTGTGTGTGTGTGTGGGGGGGGTTGAGGTGTACATAGCTGTCTGTATGCATGGACATATATACAAAATGCAGTCATATATTCCGATGTGGGTTCCAACATGTCCTGTGATTCTCTAAGTGTTATAGTTAGAATGGGACTCCATTCCAGAGATAGGTATACTCCAGGCCTGGGTTTTGTGTGCTACAGTCATACCTCTCAGGAGTACACAGGACTTTCCTCAGGGTATGTTTTGTTTATCAGACATTTTCTGACATATCTGTAGTCTGAAATTGCAATGTATTGTGTCATTACCTAGTGCCAGGCATCCTCAGATGATCACAGTGCTTTACCAGAGGAATACTAGTTGTATGATGCATAGACCAATGTTATGAGGGCAGCTATGTAAATTCTTGCTCAACAAGGCCATTTGTGAGGTGTGGTTACAGCCAGTGTAGTAATGGCACATGGCTGTGTAAAAAGTCCAGTAAACTGGTGATAGACTGGCTGGGGATCTCTGCTTGTGTGGTATCTTTCTAACCTGAGATGTCCTATCCTTGTGTTTGCATATCTCTGACCTGTACATTTTTTTGGCAGGTTGTCCAGGTGTTTGGCTAGAGGTTTCATCCTTTCTATGTAAACTTGTGTTTTTATGGCAAATTAGTTACATATAATTGAAGTGTGATGTTACAAAATAATACAGACATTACTGTTTCAGAATGCATAACCTTCAGACAATTCTCGCTACTGCAAACCCCTCATCCTACCTACTTTCTCAGTAAGTAAGGGCGATATTTACAACACATGCCTATCATTGTGCCTTTGTTCCACTTTTATTTCTGCCCTTGCCCAGACATCTTGCTGTCAGAGGTTGGAAGTTATGGGTGTGGGTACAGAGTGCATTCAACTGTGCAGGCATGTCTGTTATATGTAAAAGCAAATGTAAGAAAAAAGGATTATTGAGAATGACCACTGGCAAGAGTACCACAAAGCATTTATATTCACAAAAGCCTTGGCACCTCTGCTACACATCCTTCAAGATATCACTAATATGTGAAGTATATTCCACATAGCACTTTGACTTCCAGGTATGTCAGTGGCAGAGCAGTGGGTGTCACTCAAATGCATAACAGTTGGCACTGCAGTTATCTGCACATGGCCCTGTGAAAGGCAGCACTATACCTAGGGGCAGTACGAGACGACTGCCAGGAGAACGTGCTGGCCAGATCCAGACAGTATTAACCGCACATGCACATAGCTCATAGACCTGTGCATATTGTGAACAGACAACATGTTTTCATGTTTATTGGTACAACCCTGCCAATGTGTACTATGCTGCTATTTCCCTGCAAACATACATGTTACTGCATTTGTGTGGGTATATGGGGGGCACACCTGTCAACTGTACACATTTGCACAGACTGTGCTGATATTTGCTTTACATTTTGGTTCCATTTACCATACTATTGTACCCTGTCTTGGGGACTAGAGGCATATCAGTAAAGAGCCCAGGTCAGATTGTACTGGCATACATTTGAGTTTCAGACTTCTTACCCTTCATAGCCTTACTGCAACTGCAGGTCCTGCTGTGCTATCATTGTGTGAGTCTGTAGGGCGTTCATTCAACATTTCTGCCATTTGTGTGCATTTACCAGACATTTCTCTGTGATTTTCTACAGCTGACTTGCTGTGTGAGTGTGAGGGGTGGTTATGGAACCCCCACCCTGACATCCATGCCTGTGACCTATGACCCCCTGTTAGTTGTCCTCACACATATACTGCAGTGGAATATGCCACCTTGGGTACTACTGCATAGTGTATGGAGGCCAGTTTTGGCCAGACATTTCCTGGTGTCCCACATAGCTGTCAGTTATGTGCTGCTATCCCAGTAGGCCACCCCATTCCCTTGCATGTATGCAGTATTACCATATATATGCTAGCAGAACATACTAGTCCATTCATTTATTGTTAAGAAGACTGACTTACTTTGTGCTTGCAGCAATTGTGAGGATGGTGCTTGAGGGCCGCCTATGTTGGATGCACACAGTACACTGCCTACACATGGTAAGTTACAGGAAATGTGATGTGTGTGCCATCTATTTTACTGTGTGAGCGAGTCAGAGAGAGGTGTCAGTCCCTGAGGTGCCTACAGTGTCAGTGTGTGTGCTATGCATTGCCTCTTTGCCAAGGCCTGAGCATACTGGTCATGTCTCTGTCTGCCTATGGGAGCAGGCTCTAGGGCCTCCTCATGAGTCCCTCTGTGCCTGTGGGGACCTTGGCAATGGTAGTGGGCTGTGTGGCCCTTCCCCTTGCTGTTCCTGCTGCAGCTGTTTCTACAGGATCATATTGTGCAGCATGGCACATACTATGAACATGTGTGCATATGTGGCTGGAGAGTACTGCAAGGCTCCACCAAATAAGTCAAGGCAGCGGAACTGTGACTTGAGCATCCCAAACACATGCTTTATAATGATCCTGATTTGTGTGTGTGCCTCATTATGCCATTCTTGTGTGGGTGTGTGTGCATTTCTGATGGGTGTCACCATCCACGGTGCTTAGGAGAAATGGCAGTGGAGTTCTTAACCAGATTGTTAAATGAAACCTTGGAAAGTCAGAGGATGCCTGAGGAGTGGAGAAAAAGTGTTTTGGTACCTATTTTTAAGAATAATGGTGATGTGCAGAGTTGTAGTAACTACAGAGGGATAAAACTGATCAGTCACAGCTTGAAGTTATGGGAAAGAGTAGTGGAAGCTAGGTTAAGAAGGGAGGTGATGATTAGCAATCAGCAATATGGTTTCATGCCGGGAAGGAGCACTACATATGTGATGTTTGCTCTGAGACTGTTGATGGAGAATTATAGGGAAGGTCAGAAGGAGTTGCATTGTGTCTTTGTGGACTTGGAGAAAGCATATGATAGGGTGCCTAGAGAGGAGTTGTGGTATTGTATGAGGAAGTCAGGAGTGGCAGAGAAGTATGTAAGAGTGGTACAGGATATGTACAAGGGTAGTGTGACAGTGGTGAAGTATGCAGTGGGAGTAATAGATTCTTTTAAGGTGGAGGTGAGATTACATAAAGGATCAGCTCTGAGCCCTTTCTTATTTGCAATGGTGATGGACAGGGTGACAGACAAGATCAGACAGGAGGCCCCATGGACTATGATGTTTGCAGATGACATTGTGATCTGTAGTGAGAGTAGGGACCAGGTTGAGGATACCCTAGAGAGGTGGGGATATGCTCTAGAGAGGAGAGGAATGAAGGTCAGCAGGACTAAGACAGAATATGTGTGTGTGAATGAGATGGAGGATAGAGGAATGGTGAGGATGCAGGGAGTAGAGTTGGCGAAGGTGGATTAGTTTAAGAACTTGGGATCAGCAGTTCAGAGTAACAGTAACTGTGTAAGAGAGGTGAAGAAGAGAGTACAGGCAGGGTGGAATTGGTGGAGAAGAGTGTCAGGAGTGATTTATGACAGACTGGTACCAGTAAGAGTGAAAGGGAAGGTCTACAAGAGGGTAGTGAGACCAGTTATGTTGTATGGGTTGGAGACAGTGGCATTGACAAAAAGTCAGGAGTCAGAGCTGGAAGTGGCAGAGTTAAAGATGTTAAGAATGGCACTGGGTGTGACAATGATGGACAGTATTAGGAATCAGTATATTAGAGGGTCAGCTCAGGTTGAACGGTTTGGAGACAAAGTCAGAGAGGTGAGATTGCGTTGGTTTGGACTTGTGCTGAGGAGGGATGATGGGTATATTGGGAAAAGGATGCTAAGGATGGAGCTGCCAGGTAAGAGGAAAAGAGGAAGGCCTAAGATAAGGTTTATGGACATGGTGAGAGAGGACATGCAGGTAGTTGGTGTGACAGAGCAATATGCAGAGGACAGGAAGAAATGGAAACAGACGATCTGCTGTGGTGACCCTAATGGGAACAGCTGAAAGAGAAGAAGTCACCATCCACGGCTCCAGTGCATAGCCAGCATCCCCCACCAAATGGCCATACAGGATGCCCCCCATGGACAAATGCCTGGTACAGCTGTGACAAATGCCAGACGTGAGTCATGATAGCTCCCAGGGCTGCCAGTACACACATTCATGATCATCCCCTGGGCACTGCACATGACCTGGCAGTTGATGGAGGGGAATCTCTTGTGGTTTATGTAGAACCTACCCTGTTCACTGGGTGGTGCTTTGATGTGGATGTGCCTGCAGTCTATGGCACCCAGTACCTCTGGGTATTCTGCTACACGGTGGAAGAGACACATATTGCTGGTCCTCTCCTCATGGGTGTTGGGGAAGTAAATGTGCTCACTAGCATGTGGTAGCATGGCATCCAGGAACTGGTGGAGTACCCTGCATGCAGATGCCTGTGAGACCCCCATAAGGTCCTCAGTAGGTCTTTGGAAAGTAATAGTATCTAGAATTCTTAAAGCTACATTTACCTTGGTATCCACTGGGATGGGTTCCCCTCTGTTGGTTCTAGTTCTGAGTTGAGGCTAGCACTGCTCTGTGATTTGCTGAAGTATGTCTCTGTCCAGCCTGTAGTGCTCTACTATCTCCAGATCATGTAGCCCCTGGTAAGTTATCCTTGGTCTGAGCACTCTTCTCCTTCTTCTTGGTCTGTGGCGGTTGTCAGCATTATCCTCCTCTCCGCCATCAGCCTCTAGCACATACTGATGGATCAAAGCAATGGCAGCCCCTAACTTTTTTTCCAGTTAAAATTCTCCCGCATGTATGCACCAATGGTGCAGAGTTTGTGGGAATAAACAGACTGTAAGGTGTTTCTATACTTTATACTGTTGTGCTGCAGATGCTGCCTGTATGATTGGCTGACTATGATGCATTCCACCTGCCAGCTATGTTATTTGTACTTGATTGCTTTAATTCTGCTATTTTTCCTTTTTTTTCCTTTTCCCCTTCCCATTTCCTCCCCTTTTACGCCCTGAGGCTCACCATGCAAACCTGGTGCAGAAATGTAAATAGCCCTGCTATTTTCATTTTTGTTTGTTTGTTTTAGACTGGGTGTGTGCCACACAAACCCATTTAGCTTATGTAAACAGTAAGAAATGGCCCTCCCCTGGTTACAAACACATTCCTTAGTTCGTGGAATAAGATAATACAGACTCAGACACACCCTCTTGCTTAGCTAAGCTTATGTCTGTGCACTTAGGGCTCCAATGTGCTTACAACATGCCTTACACACTCCCTTTTCATGTCTGTTGCTCCTCCTAGTTACACCATCATGCTAGAGCACTTACATGGTTAGGTGCAGTTTGGGACTTAGAAGATTTCTGTGATTCAGTAATTTTCCCCTCACGTGCATACCCCACTGCCTTAGTCCATAGTTACTGCACTTACACAGAGCCTTACCCCTTGACAACCACTGTTCCCTGGTATTGTTTTCATTCTGTATGCCATAGACTATAATGGCAAATTGCAAATTTCCCTTAGAATCAAGTTTTCACCTTTTTTGTTTTATTTTCCGCCCAATCCCATTTGGCCGCCACTGCCCTATGCTTAAATGGTCAAGATCGGCCAAAGAAAAGTTTGGTTTTCCATGCCAATGGCCATATATTTGCCATTGGCATGCCTAACCACTGTAATACATGCTTTTTTGAGAGCTGTCATGCCTTCACTTTGTTATTTACAGAAATATATTTGGTTAGTAACCGAATACATTTCTGCAAATAACAGTGTTCCTGCACGTATACCTGGCTGCTTTGTGAATCGCTAATTCACCTCATTTGCATGTTTTTCACCAGCAAATGAGGTAATTAGCATTCTGCAGCCGTATCCATGCAGGAACAGTGTAGGCATGCTCATCCACATCAGATCAGCTGTTTGCTGGATTGCTCGATGGCCATATTCCATGCAGAAACAGCTACACTGTTTCTGCATGGAAAAATGGCTTTGTGAATACTGGGGTTAAACAAAATGCTTTGACACTAATAAAATGTGGACTTCAGAAATCAGTTGTTGAGTTTTATGGTTTTATCTTTCTCACATAAAAGAATGTTACCATTTCCAATATGGTTGAGGTACTGCATGACATGACCACCTAACAAGGTAAAAGAGATAAGAAGTTTTTTAGGCAAAATAAATTGTTATTCAAGATTTATTGATGAATGTCATGCTATTGTTTTTTTCTTTTTATGTATTTATGTATTTATTTATTTCCACTAAAAGCCCTTGTTCAATGGAGACCCATGGAGAATAGCTCAATTTTTACAACAGAAGCAACAAAAAATAGATGTACATGGACATTATTGAATGCATATACAAAACAATTACAAAATACATATGTCCATCAATAGAAAACATAAGTAATGAAGGTTACAAATAAATGCATCAACAATATATGTCAAAAGGTAAACATACATTTAAGAATGTAGATTGTATAGTGGTTAAAGGAGGTAGAGGAAGACAGGGAGATACCAGGATGGATATGGGTTGGGGATAGGATGGATGGAGATGAAATTCAAGTACAAGGATATGTCAAAGTGGAAGTTATGTAGGTTTTTAGACTGTATAGAGTGTTTTACATTTACTCTCATGTCTAAGGTGTACGGGAATGGAATTCCACAGCTTGGCTACAATATAAAGAGTCACAAAATTGGATGTTTGATTTGACAACTTCCAGGAAGTTTTGGATCTGAGATCTTAGATCTCTCTGAGGGATATATTTTTTAAAGTAGATTACAAAAGGGATGCCATATGTTGGGTATATATAAAATGTTATGCTGTTTATTAACTGGTTAAATGTTAAAAGGTGTTTTAGTTCTAGCCAATGAATCATATGACATGCTTCACAATAATGAGTTTTACTGGGGACATTATCAGTATATTTTGTGATCTTGTTTAGTTTGCTTAGGGATGCTTTGAGTATAAAAACAAGCAATTGTTTTAAAAGCGTAAATGAAGCTTAAGTTCAAATTCTATGTCATACTTCAGCCCAAACAGTGTACATTTTTTAGAGTTTGTTGTTGGTTCAGTAGACTGAGAAGCTGTTCTAGATATAGAATGTCAGACAGTGACAGCATATGCCAGGATTTTATTTACTAATGTAGAGGAAAGATATCATTGAACAGACAGCATTTTGCTAGAATTTTCCCTTGTGCCATGTACATGCATACTTACTTGCAAAAGTGTTTAAGTTAATAATACAGAATAAATCATAAGAAACAATCCCCCAGATTCAGCAAGCTCTGCACGGAGTGCAAGAATAGTGCAAGAGCTGCTGCATGCAATATGCTCGAGGAGCAATCCAGGATCGAGTCCCCAAGATGTGAACGAGCGCCCCTACACTATTCCGGCATGGCCACCACTGCCATATACTAATTACCTCATTTGCTGGTGACAACCATGCAAATGAGGTGAATTAGCGAGCCAGGAAGCAGGCAGGCGTCTGTGCAGAAATAGTGTAACCTGCAGAAATGCATTTGGTTACTAACCGAATACATTTCTGCAAATTACAAAACAGAGGCATGACAGCTGAAAAGAAAGCATGGATTCTATGTAGTAGGCATGCCAATGGCCAAATATATGGCCATTGGCATGTGGCCATTGGCATGAAAAATAGGTGAAATTTTATAAATAACAAGTTTTATTTTTTTGTTTGATCTCCACCATTTAAACATAGGGCAGCGGTGCGCAAATGGGATCACCACGAAAATAAAAAAAAGGGGGGCGTAAGCTTTTATACCCAAATCTTAATTTTGCCATAATAGTCAATGGCATGCATATGACAACAACACCAGAGAATAGTGGTTGCTAAGGGGGAAGGCTCAGTGTAAGTCTGGAAACTATGAATTAGCATTTTGGTTTATGCAAATGAGGGGATTGATACTGAATCACAGATTTCCTCTCAGTATTAGCTTGCACCCAACCATTGTATAAGTATAGGAGATGGATGACCTCATAAGGGGATGTGTCATGCATGCTGTAACATATTGGAGCTCTGTGGCCCATGTTTGCACTTAGTTAAGCACAGCTAAGGAAGGGGGTGTGTCTCACATTGGTGAGCACTGTTTTCTTTGCTTAAATGGGTGTGCGCACCATGCACTGAGT
The DNA here is from genome assembly GCF_019279795.1 of Protopterus annectens. Taxonomy (NCBI): domain Eukaryota; kingdom Metazoa; phylum Chordata; order Ceratodontiformes; family Protopteridae; genus Protopterus; species Protopterus annectens. The sequence continues at coordinate 821,815,847 of NC_056728.1, read as the reverse complement.
TTTAAACAAAAAAAAAAAAAAAAACACAGGAAATAGCAGCACTGTTTACATCTGAGAAATGGGTATGTGCGGCGCGCCTCAGGGCTTAAACGAGATGGCAATGGGAAAGGAAAACAGCAGTAGGAAGGCAATCAAGGAGAACTAGCATAGCTGGCAGGTGAAATGTACCAGAATCAGCCAATTACACAGGCAGCAGCCCAGCACACAACTATAAACTATGCAAACACCTTTCAGTCTGTTTTTTTCCCATAAACTCTGACACAGATGGGGAAATTTTACCTGACAAAACTAACAAAATGTTAGGAGCTGCTGTCGCTCTCATACATCAATATGTGCAAGAGGCTGAGGGTGGTGAGGATGTGAATAATGATGACCATCCCACAGTGAGGTGGAGGAGAAGAGTGTACAGACCCAGGGTAACCTACCAGGGGCTACATGAGCTGTAGATAGTGGAGCCCTATAAGGTGGACAGAGACATTCTACAGCAAATTGTTTAGCTGTGCCAGCCCCACCTCAGACACAGAACCAACAGAGGGGAACCCATCCCAGTAAATACCAAGGTATGTGTGTGCTTAAAAATACTAGCCACAGGTACCTTCCAAAGGGCAACTGGAGATATCATAGGGATCTCACAGGCATCATCATCCAGGGCACTTCACCAGTTCCTGGATGCCATGTCAGCACATGCCAGTGAGCACATATATTTCCTCAACACCCATGAGGCGTTGAACAGCAATATGCATCTCTTCCACCAAATACCAGAATATCCTAAGGTAGTGGGTGCTATAGACTGCATGCACATACACATCAAAGCAACATCCGGTGAGCAGGTTAGGGTCTACATAAACTGTAAGGGCTTCCCCTCCATCAACTGCCAAGTCATGTGCGATACTCAGGGCATTATCATGAATGTGTGTGCTGGCAGCCCTGGAAGCTATCACGACTCCCACATCTGGCATATGACACAGCTGTACCAGTCATTTGATAGTGGGGACATTCCATATGGCCACCTAGTGGAGGATGCTGGCTGTGGACTGGAGCTGTAACTGATGACATCCCTCAGAAATGCACACACACCTGAATAAGGACTCCATAATGAGGCACACGCACAAACCAGAATCATTATAGAGCGTGTGTTTGGGATGCTCAAGTCATGGTTCCTCTGCCTGGACATATCCAGTGGAGCCTTGCAGTACTCTCCAGCTACATGTACACAAATGTTCATAGTATGTGCCATGCTACACAATATGATCCCGTGAAAACAGCTGTAGCAGGAACAGCACGGGGCAAGGCCACACAGCCCCCAACCATTGTCAAGGCCATCACAGGGAAAGAGTGGATCAGAGGAGGAACTACCTGAGCCTGCCCCTGTAGGCAGAAGGAGGCATACCCAGTATGCCCAGACCTTGGCAAGGAGGCAATGCCTAGCACATACATTGTACACCTCTCTCTGACTTGCACATACAGTAAAAGTGATGCCAAACATGACACTACCTGTGCTTTACAATGTATAGGGAGTGTACTATGTGCATCTGACATAGTCAGCCCTCCAGCACCATCCTCAATACTGGCCCATCCACAAGGTAAGTCACTCTTCCTATCAATTACTGAATGGAGTAGTATGTTCTGATAGTTGTATCTCTGGTATGGACGCAAGCATGCAAAGGAACTGGGTGGCCAAATGGGATGGCAGCAGATAGTGTACACCTATATGGGCAGCACAAAATCCATAACAAATACCGGTGTCAACATACTAGGCAGTACTAGACAAGGTGACAAATTCCACTGCAGTACATTTGGTGGCCCAAATAACTGTGGGTGTCCATAGGACACACACATGCATGTCAGTGAGGCTCACATACCACCACCAGCCTCAGCCAGCAGGACAAATGTAGTTGACCATAAAGAAAGGCTAGGCTAAAGCCTCCAAATGATGGCAATGGTGAACACCCCCCCCCCCTCCAGACCCATATAGACAGAGTACAACAGGTCTGGCAGTTGTATGTTAGTTCTGAAGGGTAAGAAGTCTGAAATTGAAATGTAGCTCAATAAAATGTAAGATCTGTACTCCACTGATATGCCTCCAGTCTGCATGATAGATCAGAATACAAAATGAAATGGAAGACAACAGAGCACCTGAAATACCAGAACAGTCATAGCAAATGTTTAAAGTCATCAGGTGTGCCACCCCCCCACAATCCTATGTAGAAATGCAGTAAAATGTAAGTGTGAGGAGTAATATCAGTGAAGCACAGATTTCCCCAGCTGGCCCAATCTACAGGATAAATTGTTGCATATGTACAATATGCAGGAGTCTGTGTGTTAGGTTGTTGTGTGTTCAGTATTGTCTTGAAGTGGTCAGCATGTAGGCATGGAGGGTTGTGTCTCAGTGGCCTGTGGGCCGTACTGTGGTTGACAGGGCCATGTTCCGACAACTGCAGTGCCAACCACGATGCTTCTCATCGATACCCATGTCAGCAGTCGTCCATATTCACTGTCCAAATGTCAGTATCTGTCACCGTCTGAAAGATGGACATGCCATGAATGTGGGCCCATACATACACACAGTACACAGGTGAAAGTACCCTAGACACTGTGCATATAATGTAACTGTCAACTGCACACAACTTTGGAATTTTACATACAGGTTAGCAGCACATTAGTTGTCCATGTAGTATGGAATACTGGTGTAGTCTGACCAATCACTGGCAGACCACAAAAGGCACCATTATAAAGTAATGAGAGACTGCCTATGTCCATGTACAAGGCAGCATAAGGGAATCTTCCAGGTATATCTGTGAGTCAGCTGCAAGTAGCTTCCATATCACACATGCACTCAGTTCACCCCACCATCAGGCACAGGTCTATCACAGGTCATACATATCCTTGCTGCTGGGAATGAGTACAGTATGACCCCACTTCTGTATGGGAATACCCACAGAATGCAGCACGTTGAAGAGGTGTCCTATGCAGGTGTGTCCCTAGCTGTAAGCAGTACTCTGCCTGCATCCAGACCAATGGATGAATATGGACAGGAAGTATTGCCAGTAGCACCTCGTACACTTACCCTGTCACCCCAGGGGAATACACTGGCTTGCAGCCTGGGAATGTACGACTGACAAAATGCACTGGCCTGCTACAGATGGCCTGCCACACTACCAAATTGCCTACAGTCCTCTGTCAAAGGTCTGTGCCTCACCCATAGTGCCAATGTATGGTAGGTCATGGGGTCCTAACTAACAACCTAACACAGTCAACAGAACACAAATGCAACGCCATGTTGACAAATCCCAGTAGCATGACCCCCATGTCGTACTGCAAGAACTCTGGACCAATCCATAAATACTGCTGGGATGAAGGGCCAACTATAAGGATACTTCTCAGATATCGCTCGCATAATATTAGGAAGAGGATAGAATAACAGAGGGGGGTGTAGAAGCATGGACATCATGGAGTGTGTGAAGTCTGAAACTTTGATGTGTGCCCATACTACCCCTGCCTGCAAACCCATTAATGGGTGGCTACAAACCTGCTTGTAAACCACAATGTAAAAGGGAACTGACCAGATATATGTGCCCTGCCTCTGGGTAACCTGATTGAATCTGTACAGCTGAGAGGTATGCCCGCAGCAGGATATGGCCATTCTGTTAACTCAATATATGTACAAGAAGGGGATCCTCAGCCACCATACTACCAAGGTGCTGGACCATTTACACAGACCCATCAGCAGGTGTCTGTGGCTACTCCTCCAGAATGGCAGGAGTGTGCAAGAATGTGTAGGCTGTGACCCACAATACTGTACTCAGCTTCATTCATCTTGTATTTCCCGGCAAATAACTGTAAGCAAATAATTATATCTGGCAGTAGTTGATGACATAATACATCACTGTGTAAAACAGTACATATGTCTGAATATCTCTGCTAACACCAACCATGCAACACAAGCAGCACAGGCAGCAATAGTTACAGTATTCCCCTATCTTTTGCCCATTGTGACTCCATATTTTCAACCTATCTACAGATATCCTGCAGAAACAGGTTGCTATCTGTAGGTGTAGAACACCAGACCCTGGACTGGAGTACAACCCTACCTGGAATGGATTCACACACTCAGTACAGAAGGTCATACTGGACATGCTCCTACACTTAGAGAAATGAAGCCCATGTCTGACAAGACAGTGAACTATACATATCTGTCATTTGCAGGTGTCTGTGCACACATACCAAATTGTATACCATTTGTGCTTCACACACACACATTGGATACACATATCTAAGGCCAACAGACTATAATATGTCAAACATACACACAGAGACATGGGGAAGAGAGAGACAGACAGTGACAGAGAGAGTTCCATTATGAGGCCTGTCCCACCCACTATACATCCCATTGGCCTATATCACATGATGTGCTGATGTCAGTCACTGTAGACAATCATTTTGGTAGCCCTCAGCCCTATAGTGTCTGTGATGCTTGTGATAACTGTGTAACACTACAGTACAAATAAGTATTCATGTAACATTGGTAAACTCAGTCCTGTCAAATGTTAGGTTGTGTGTGAGGGATTGTGTGTGTGTGTGTGTGTGTGTGTGTGTGTGTGTGTGTGTGTGTGTGTGTGTGTGTGTGTGTGTGTGTGTGTGTGCGATATGGCCCATTCACACAGACTGCACTTCCCATTGTCCATGTTAGCACTCCTGCTGATGTCAGTCACATTGAAATAACCCTCTGGGCAAGTCTCAGCCATACAAGCTCTGTGTTGTTTGCGATAACTAAGTAGTACTGTAGTTTAGCAAACTAGTTAGGTAGGAGTTCTAATCCCAGACATGGCAACTGTGTGTGTGTGTGTGTGTGTGTGTGTGTGTGTGTGTGTGTGTGTGTGTGTGTGTGTGTGTGTGTGTGTGTGTGTGTGTCTGTTTGGAAATTAATGATTTTGAGGCCATTCACACTCACTACACCTCCCATTGCCCTACTTTAGCACTCTTGCTGATGTCAGTCACCTTGAAATAACTCTTTGGGAAAATCTCAGCCCTATAAGCTACATGGCGCTCACAATAACTGCGTAATACTGTAGTGTAGGAAAATAGGTAGGAGATCTAATCCCAGACATGGCAGCTGTTAAACTGTGTGTGTGGTTGGAGAGGAATGATTTTGAGGCCATTTACACTCACTATACCTCCCATTGCCCTACATTAGCACTCCTGCTGATGTCAATCACCTTGAAATAACCCTTTGGTCAAATCACAGCCCATAAGCTCCATGGCATGTGCAATAACTGCATAATACTATAGTATAGCAAACTGGGTAGGTTGGAGTTCTAATCCTGGTCCTGGCAACTGTGTAAATGTGTGTGTTTGTGTGAGAGAGTGTGTGTATCTTTGCTGACACCTGATCTTGGGGTCATTCACACTTACTACACTTCCCTTACCCCTCCTTTAGCACTGCTGCTGATGTCACTCACCTTCAAATATACCTTTGGACAGCTCTTCAACATGTACGCTCTGTGACGTACGTGATAAATGCATAACACTGTAGTAGCAATATATAGCTAGGAAGGGGTTGTAAACTCAGTACTGGCAAGTGTGTGTGTGTGTATGTCTGTCATCAGTATCCTGTGTGGGTGCTGGTGTGATTGTGTAATAACAGGATCCATTGCGGGGTGGGTTTTGCTACATTATTATATTGAGGACCTATATGTCCCAATGTCCACATTACAAGGCCAACAGTTATCAAACACAGTAGAGGTTGGTGTAGACAATCTACAGCCATAAATATCTAGTGCCATGTGCAATGACTATGTCACAGTATGGATTAGTGAACAATATAAGCAACCCTTGTAATACTCAGAGACCACTCTCCACCATTGGATCATCCACAAATATGCTTGGCTAGGCAGCAACCGCTATATCGGTAGTGCTCCTGCAAATTGCCTCACAGATACCACCCAAGGTGTAATTGCAGTGGACTACATGCCTATCGACCACAACAGTGCCTCTGACATCAGAAAGTACTTTGATGTGTTACATCTCCTGATGGAGTGTGTGTTATGCAGTAAGTAAAAGGACATGGAACCCTGTTCTATCCCCTCAGTAGCCCAATCAATGTATACAGTGGTCCCTTTGCCATATTCCCCACTGGATGCCTGCAACAACTGTAGAGTCTGCAAACATACCCCATAAAGGGAATACCATGCCTTATACACATGCCCTGTGTGAACAGACAATAACTCCAATGAATCCCCATATCATACTGTCTATGTAAATGCAATCACTACCTCAGTTACATAGCCAGGTCTCAACAAACAAGGTCAGGAATGCTACTTCTGAAGATACCAACCTGTTCACACAACATACCCGAGAGATCTCAAGCACACTTCCACACTTCAAAGAGCATGCATGTGGGACATGTGCACAACCCAGACACTGTCCATGTTATGGAATATAAATCACATACATGTGCAGTGGTGTACAACACTGGCCACCCACAATAGAAATCTGGATGAGTGGATAGGGAATGCAATACCCACCCCTTGGGACCACTCCAGTGACTATACTCCTGAGCCACATTAGAGACTATTTTCATGTGGCCTGATGCCAGGGTACTCCTTGGGCTAGCCTTGTACTCTTCAGATCCATTCACCTACTACACACTTATAAAGCAATGAACCCATGGATCTCAATACTGGCAAATTTTTGTGTGTGTGTGTGTGTGTGTGTGTGTGTGTGTGTGTGTGTGTGTGTGTGTGTGTGTGTGTGTGTGTGTGTGTGTGTGTGTGTGTGTGTGTGTGTGTGTGTGTGTGCATTTGTGTGTGTGAATAGTAATCCCAGTGTGTTTGTTTGATGAATATCCACTGTGGCTGTGGTTATTAGCAATCGGAGGTGTGTCCAAACCACAACACATATCATTGTCCATTCTACAACAAATCTATAATCTGTGAGGCATATGCAATCACTGTGTTACAGACCGGGGATTTCCGTGCACATACTGTACCCTGCCTATGACATGGTAGATGTGTCACCACACTGCCATACCCCATGGTCAGGCTGCAGCGCCACATCCTGGTGACACACAAATGCCTAGAATGGAAATGGGATACAGCATGTGAGAACACATTCACTCAGCACTTCACTTGTGGGGAGAAAGAGGGATAAAGCTGGCACTAAATGTGTTTCCAAGACTCTGGCCAATATCTGCTGTCTATCTGCTGTCTCAGGATAGGTGTTAGCATTGTGCAGTAACTTGTAGAACTTGTGTTTAATGTTGTGGAGGTTGTTGATGTAACTATCAAAGGCTGTTGTGACTGTTGTCATTGTCTGCTGCATCTCTGCCATCATAGATGCCAGTAGGAGATTTCATGTGGGATCCAAAGTTGTGCTTGAGGTTAAAAGGGAGTTCATCATGGGACACAACCTTTCTCTGCAACAGTGTTCTCCTTCTGATGTACACTTTACTAATGGCAGGGGACAATCACATTGTCTCCCAGTGTTTGGAGGACAGTGCTCAGGCTAGTACAGTGCACCCATGTATCTGCTTTTACAGTGCATATGTGTACAATTCCACAGTCATGCACCCATTTCCCTTTGCCATGGGTGCAGTGAAGACATCCACCCCTGTTTTCATGGCTACATAGCCAGCTTTGGAGAGGTTTTGCAAGGTGGTTACCTTTGTGGGGGTGTGTCTGACATGTTGAGTTACATGTTGTTTGCAGCCTGTGTGAATCCCACTACGCAGGGATTGACATCTGTGGATGAGCAACAGTCCTATATCTAAGTAGTCAACACAGGTCAAGGTTGTTGCATCCTGTACCGGGGGTCAGTATGAACTGGTCCAGATCAATGGAAATGATGACTCTCCGAAGTTTTGGGCCACTGTACTGGTGCTTGGCCACTTTCCCTGGGTGATGGTGGGGTAGTTGAAGACTCAAACTATGTCAGTGTTGTGTTGGGCCATCATAGATGACAGGGTGTTGAGGAGTGTGCATTGACAGTCTAGGAACCTAGATGTGGACCAATAGCAGGCTATTCTCTGGATTGCACTATTAACCCAAAGCAGTTTTACTGGAACTATCTCCAATGCATTATGATGGGATACTAGTCTGGTGGTTTTCCTACCCATAATGAATATGGAGACAACACCACCTTTGGAGGTGTGGTATGGTCCATATTTGTGGCCTGACAGATGTGGAATGTCTCATAGCCTGATACTACAGGTCTGCTGTCTGCTGCTATGTACCACCTCTCCATTACAGCAGACCTGTGTCTCCACACCAACGACTGCTCTGAGTGACTGTATCCTGACAGATAGATGTCGACTTTTGAGCATAATGACCCTCAGACTGCATACATGTGAAGCTGTTATGGTAGCATTAACATCAGGAACACTGCTTAATAAGGCATCATAGGGGTGGCAAGACACTTAGCCAGTACCTGGAAATCCAGCGATGATGGATGTAAGACATCTGTGGCAAGTCATTGGGTTTTGTCAATCATGTCATCCCAAGCAGAGAGGTACTGGATCCCCTGAGAATGACACATAATATGTAAGCTAATGTTGCAGTCAATCTGTTGATAGTACCACAGCATCATTCTGGGTGATGGTGGTACACTGTCCAGGGCTACTGTCACATCTGCCTGGACCACATAATCAGAGATTTCAACCATGTCTCTTGTCAAGTCATTCACACCCACATGGATACAAAGTGATATTTGTAGTTGTTGTGGAGTGCCATGACTGGCTGTGTCATGTGTTGGATGCTGGCATGTGATTGATATTTGGCTGTTACCTGCTCCATATTCAACTTAGTGAGTGGGATATTTGTGTGCCTCAGTATTGAGTTGCCCATGATCACTGTATTGTGCAAGGTGGTGAGCCTTAGGAGGTTAGGTTGAGGGGCACAATGTGTAGGTTAAGTATGTGTCCCTTGGGATGTACCATGTCGTGGTGTCTTAGTGGGTGTCTGTCTTGCTGGTCTGTGTTGTTTGAGTAAATGTCCATTGAGTGCCTCTGGGAAGATGGATGTGTGGCTTTTCACTGTAAGTCATGGCTGTCAAAGTCGGTGTCATGGTGAGCTACGTATTCCACATAATGTAGTGCAGGTGTTGATCATATCCTCATGACCTACTAGTCCAGTCTTTGCTGGAGAATGCATATGTCTACATTGGGTGATATATGGGTAACCCTCACAGTTCTGTGTGTTTTGAGTTTAGAAGGGAGGGTTGTCTGTGTACATGAGACAGTTGCAACAGTGCTTCAGAATGGACAAGTGCTCCAGAGTAATGGGTGAAAGCAGAGATAACCACCTTACAAACATGCCAGGAGGGGTGGACATAACTACCAACTACTGGGGCTACTTCTGTGATGAACGAGTACTGCTGACAACTAACAGGTGTGCCACACTTCTTGATACAATAACCTGGAGAAGTGCCAAGCCATAATGCTAGTCGAAGTGCAAGACAGGAAGAACCAGCATGATGTACGGGTGGAACAGAAGGCAGACTGTCTGCCACCTGTAATAGTTTACCACAGCTGTGCAGTTACCAATGGTTTTGGCCATTTGAAAGTTCAGTAATCTCTGTAGCACATGCAGTACAACACTATAGTAGATGTACCTAGATAGGCAGGAGTTCTAATCCTTATGCTGGCAACTGTGTGTGTGTGTGTGTGTGTGTGTGTGTGTGTGTGTGTGTGTGTGTGTGTGTGTGTGTGTGTGTGAGGATCATATTTTATGTGGCTTATACCATTTTGATATGTATACCATACATGGCTGTTGACTACCTCCCACTGCCATTACTTTATATAGTGTGGTAACAGCATCTGCCTCACATGCACTCGGATAAACCATTGTACTGTCCCCTGCACAGATGTGTCTGGCATAGCCATATGTTTGCAACCTATACATGGTCAGAAGTGGTCTATGTGCCTTAACAATGCCCATGGGCGTGATATTATAGACAAATAGGCCACAGTGAGTGTACTGACAAATCTGGCAGCATGAGGTATCATATCTGACTGAAACATCATGCTGATACAAGGTCTGCTGCCCTCACAGGTGGCCCGCCTTGTAGGTGCAATATATGAGTCCAAATGCATGGTGTATATATATATATATATATATATATATATATATATATATATATATATATATATATATATACAGGTCCCTTTCGAATGGTAGACATTTCACAATGTCGACAAACATATGGCTGAGACCATGTGATTGACATTTGAAATGACGACCATGGGGAACCGGCATCTCCCTAAGTTCTGGGGGGGGGGGTGCTAACAGCATTAAGGTAAGTTTTTTTTTTTGTTTTTTATGTTCTACTTGTATGGTCAACATTTCAAATGTTGATCATATGGTCTTGGCAATATGACTTTCGACATTGTGAAATGTCGACCATATCAAGTAGACCCATATATATATATATATATATATATATATATATATATATATATATATATATATACATATACATATATATCATCCTAGCACTCACAATTAACATGTGGATATATGCAACATACCTTTAGCTGCCCTAGGACTGTCAAAGTCAGTATTGTTCAAACCACACTCCAGTAAAAGTCATATGTGACTGACTCAGGGGCATGATCGTGTTCTTTGTCACTACAGACAGACAAGATGCTATGACCATAGGTTCTGATCAGCAGTATATCAGTACACCAAGTGTTGTTGGGAAATATTTGTTGAACTTCTTATTTACCTCTTTTACATACACCCTACTACATTCCATTGCATGATTACTTGTTTCACATACCTTTTTTCTTTGCCTGTTTCAGCTGCTGTATTTCACAGGTAGACAGGTGTGTCTCACAGATGTCTTTTTGTAGTCTGGTTGTGATGGTCTTGCCTTTTTTTCATTCTTTCTTTCTTTCTTTCTTTCTTTCTTTTTTCTTTCTTTCTTTCTTTCTTTCTTTCTTTCTCTCTCTGGTAGATGCAGAAAAATACATCTGTTTTGCATAGGAGCAGCTTGACATTTGTAGGTAATGCTCATGACCAACTGATGGCCTGTGCATGAAGTGGAGTCCCCCACTTGCTAATTGCATGTGGAACAGCTGTGGTATCATTCCTATAACCAATTGCATGGAAACACAGTCCTATAACTAAGCACTTCATGTAGGCATTGACCATTTTCTTTCATTGTGAGCAGGACTTCATGTAGGTGTCTGACAAACAGCATCACAGAGGGTAGTTGGAAATATCTCTTACAACAAACACTGTGGGGACAGGCCAACAAACTGGAGTGGGATGTTCCAGACATGGGGATAGAATGTAAGTATTGCTGTTCTACATTTGAAGTAATGTTAGTTTAACAGGGTTTGTGTGGATATGGCTGTTCTGCATGATTTAAAGTCTGACATGACAGTGTTATGTGGATGAGAAAACTCTCACCAGTAGGGCTATCTGCAGACTGGCCAGAGTTTGGAGTCTTAGATTTGGTGTGCTACTCACATTTTCTGTCTTTATAAATGCAGTGGCATACTCTGAAGACTGCAGTCAGCAAATTGTAACATCCATGTATGTTATTGACTTCATATCCCTCAGAAGAGATATGTTACAACAAACCCTGCTACACCAGCAATTTTCTCAGTTTATAACATCAATATGTCAGTAATGGCCCTGTGTTTGTGCCTCTTCCCCAAGTCTGTCACCCATTGTCCATATGTCATGCAGTAAGATGTGGATATGTACAGTATATCATTATTTACTGACTGAAAAAGAGGTCATTGTTCCCCTCTACTTGACACTCATTAGACCCATTATAGAGTACAACACCCCTTTTGGAATGTATCTCGCAAGACATCTGCAGCAGCTGGAAAGGTCACAGAAGTACCTCACAAAGAGGATTACTGGTCTCAAACAGATGCCTACACTGACCGTCTCAAAAAACTCCAGCTTTACTCTGTAGCATATCACCTACTCCGAGGTGATCTCTGCCTGACATATAAAGCTATGTCAAACCCAAAGCTGTTGGACATGCTACACCTAAAGAAATCCCAATCCTCCGAGCTACACACTCGAGGGACCTAATCCTTGTCACCACAATAAACAGGTCATGCTGGAAGGATAAATTCCTGTCCCAGAGACTTCCCATACTCTGGAACAAGCTACCCATCTATGTCAAGCAAAGTTCCTCATTAGCACACTTCAAGAAAAATATTGATAAGTGGATGGGAAATAGGAAATACACCATGGGGATCACTTCTGTGGTTCTGCTCAACAAGGGCACAGGAAAATAACTTTTTTGGGTGGCATAAGCCAGGGAACCTTGTTGGCTAGGCTTACGTAGGCCCTTGGGCTGATAGCCTAGTACCTACCTATGAACCTATGAACCATTCCTGATATCAAGCCAGTGATATATCAGACTGCCTGACGTTATATACAGGAAGCCTTATATTTGAGGGCAAAACCTGGACATTCTGTTGTAGTCTGTACAGTAGTGAGGTCTGTGTACTTATGGTGATTGTTGACAGAGTGTCAGTATTGTGTAGCAGTGTATTTTGAATATGTTATTTTGCCTGTGTAAAGACTAGGGTAGATGTCAGTGTTCTTGGTCCTGTTCTATCTGACGTTGCATGCTGCTCCAGTTTCTGGTACCCTATTAGCTTATAGGTTTGTAGGGCCAGACTGAGACATGTCCCATACCACAATCAGACATCAGACTACACTGTGAATTTACCAAGTATATGTAGGGTTAGTGTGTGAGTGGCAAACATGATGATGGGTTTTGTTCACAAAGGCCACATACTGTACTATTAACTAGGCTTACCATTATGTGACTGTGCTGAGACTGGTTGTGGGTATGCACTTTCACACTGGTGTCTGTTACTCCGTGCTGTTACATGCCTGTAGTGCCTGCTATATTTGCAATTAATGTGTATTCCCCCATAGGAAAATTTGGTTAGTGTTGTGGCAGTCTGCCTCTAGTTTAGACAGTGCTTGGTGACATGCCTAGCAGCTCAGTGTATTTACTCAAGTGTGATGTTATGTCCAGATATTTGCCAGATGTATTGTTGCCTGGCCACCATATGTGTTGTGTATTTCTGACAAAGCAGTGGGATGCTGTGAAGATGTACGTCACTACCTAGTGGGAAGTATATGTGCTTGGGACCTCTGCTCTACTAGTTAATATATGTTAGGACAGACAGGAGGGCATGAATGCAATAACTATGTGAGCTTATCTACTCCAGTATTTGTGATATATCCCCATTTTCATGGCTTTAAACATCCCCTTTGTCAGTCTTGGTCCACATTTCTTGCACTAAGGAGTTCTGTGTATACCTCTTGACTGACCAGATTGTTTCATACTGTCCACGTTTATTGCTCATATTTCTGCTGTATTCCACAGAATCATTACTGTGATTTGTGTGGTACTTCACGATGATGATTTTATGATGTCTGTCAGTAACTGATGGCGTACATGTCAGTTTCAGAAACATGACTGATTCCACCCTGTTTTCACTAACAAGTAGTAAATAATTGTAGTACTTAAAGCAGTTGTTCACTACTATTCAGTACGTGTACTGAATGATATATCTGAAAAAGCAACAAACATTCTTACAGCTTGGATGGTTTAGTTGTTCAGTGCTGTAACTGTAGTATACAGGATCCTGGGTTCAAGACCTGCATGGGTTATTTATTATGTTGCTGGGCAGAACAAGGTCTGATGGAGACAGGGTGATTAAGGCACTTTAAAGTGGCTTTAAGTGGGTTTGTGCAGGTTTGCATGACGGTAAGCACTGGTAATGTACGGTTAAATGAATACACGCTTACACCATGTAGGCTTCACTTACCAGTGTGCAAATCTGCTTAGTATTTACATTTAAGTAATGCTTAAACCTGCTAAGCATAGCTCAGTCCTAGTAACCAGTGATCACATTCCAGTCTGATCAAATAGCAGAGTAATGACATCTTTAATAAGTGTATTTAATTCCATGTACATAACATGCTTCTATGTGCTGTCATTATAGTAACAAGGGGTGTGAGTATACTGTATGAGACACCTGAGTATGCATGGGTTGTACCACAATCTTTTCTCTTTGTATGTGTTTCATACTTGGGTAGTATCCCAGGTTATATGCAGTCACACTTGCATGTATTGTATCATTACGTTACTATTTTTAACAGTGCTTTTCCAAGTAAGAGTAGATTGCAGATTGTAGTACTGGAACCATACACCCCTGCATGCAAAGCTGGACTCTGAGTACTGACTATTGTGTTCTTGGTGTTTGAGCTGTATGTTTTTATGTATCTCCTATTGGATATTGATCTGATATGTTGATAATAGCTGCAGATTACTATGCTGTTAGGACATGTCATTGAGGACTGCTGTCATGTAGTAATGGCATACCTCTCAGTTTCAGACATCTATCTTTCAAAACATTCATCTTAATGCATAACCTGTTGGCTATCTACTTTCTGTCTGTCCTCTGTGCAGATGTGCAGATGTCAGGTGTTCATCTTGACTGCTTACAGGCAATCTCTGATTGACTAACATTGGCATGTCTGCCCAGCTGTGTTATGAATACCACAGCTAGGAAACCCCACTCTGTATGCACCACATGCCATGAATACCTCAACCAGACTGCCACAGTCAACAGAACATGTTTGGGTACAGGTCCCTAACCCAGACACTGCCCATGTTATGCAATATATGTTGCATACATGTCAATTGGAGCACCTCACTGGCCCTCTTCAAGAGAAAAACAGATGAGTGGATGTTGAATTAACTGTCACCCTGGGGATCACTCAAGTGGCATTAGTTTATAGATGGCCTGCTGACAAATGTCAGGTGGCATGATACCAGTTTACTCACATGCCCTAGTCTTCTCATCTCTCCATGGACATTAGCCTGGTACACACCTAGGAACACCTGCACCTATGGACCTCAGTACTGACAAATGTGTCTGTGTGCAGTACTGAGTATAGCAGTGTTTGTGTGTTTGTAAACTTGTAGTTGAAAATACTCTGAGGGCCTTCTCACCCACTACACCCCCCATTCCTATACTTAGAAAGGGCTGCTTCTGTAATTCACATTAAATTTACCTTGTAACACTATTCATCCTATGGGCTACCTTGAGCTTGCAGTACCAGCATAACACTGTTGTACAAATGTGTGGATAGGCATGGGTTACCCTCTGAGTCCTGGCAAATGTATGTGTGTGTGTGTGTGATTGTGTGTGTGTGTGTGTGTGTGTGTGTGTGTGTGTGTGTGTGTGTGTGTGTGTGTGTGTGTGTGTGTGTGTGTGTGTGTGTGATTGTGCATATTTGTAGGAGACAGCATTCTGAGGCCACATTCTCCAAATACACTAAACTTTGCCATACATTATAAGGGATAGAGATGTTGCTGACATTAGGAGGGCCATGACAAAACCCTCACCCTACTATCCCTGTGGTGTGTGCAATAAATATATATCCCTGTAGTAGCAATAATTAAATAGACAAGAGTTTGTATTGCAGTCCTGGTAAATGTTTGATTATGGATATGTCAAAGCATTATCATGGGTTTCAGTGAGTACAATATCCAATGTGGGGTGGGGGTGCTGGGTATACTGTCTGTACACCATGGTATCCCCAGTACATGTCCTAAAGTCCACTGTATGAGGACCGCTGTCACCATCAACCATACAGGTAACTGATGACACTCTTCAGCCCTATAATGCATGTGCTATGTGCAAATACTCTGTAACAGTATGAACTCACTGACAAGGTAGTCAGCACTGCTAAAACCAGGTCTGTCAAATGTGTCTATAACTGTATGTGTTTGTCAAT
Organism: Protopterus annectens; assembly: GCF_019279795.1. Lineage (NCBI taxonomy): Eukaryota > Metazoa > Chordata > Ceratodontiformes > Protopteridae > Protopterus > Protopterus annectens. Next base: position 821,800,059 of record NC_056728.1, on the reverse strand, counting down.
GTGTATATGTCAGTATGTTATACTATGTATTGTCCATTAACACCCAGTACATCCCCCATTATCATACTGTACAAGGCCTGGTGATGTTGTTCATTTTACAGGAAGCTCAGGACACACCTCACCCTACTAGCTCTGTGGTGTATCCAGTTAAGGCCAAACACATTAGTAGCAATAAGTACCCAGGCAGGGGTTCTAATCTCAGTGTTGCCAAGCAAGTGTGTGTGTGTGTGTGTGTGTATGTGAAGGGATCTACTTCAGTTTGCAGAAAATATATTTCCCAGGAGATCATTTGTCCAAGAACTAACTGACAAAAGGTAACATTGCAAAGCAATCATCTTGTGAAAATTAATTCCATCAAAACTAGCAGTGGATTTGTAAATGCCCTTTTCTCCACTGTACAGCTGTACAGTGATACTGGAGTTGGTATATATAGTTAGTTGTGCTTGTTGTGGGCACAGCCACCCACATTGGGGGTATTGTAGTACGTATCCCCCCACTTAGTGTGCTGTTATACTGTCCAGTTTATGTTAAGAGGTTAAGTAGTTGTTAATCACACCATGTGTGGTTCTACACTACCCCACACCCTGCACAACTATGTATACCAACTCCAGGATTACACTACATAGGTTCATAGGTTCATAGGTTCATACTAGGCTATCTGCCCTAGGGCATTTATAAGCCTAGCCAGAGTGTGTTTGGCTTTCGCCACCCATTTTAAATTAATTTTGCTATGCCCTTTTTCGAGGTTAGTATACTGTGCCTCTGTCTAACAGTGACACAGAAGTGATACCAGTAAACCTACTATCTCCCATCCACTCATCAAGATTCCTCTTGAAGAGAGTCAATGAGGGACTCTGCCTAACCTGGACTGGGATTTTATTCCAAAGTGAAGGGAGCCTCTGGGTTATGAATCTGTCCCTCCAGCATGTCCTATTTATTTCAGTGCTGAGGTTCAAGTCTCTCGAGCACGTAGCTCGATGGGATTTGGATTTTCTGAGGTGCAGTATGTCCATTAATTCCGGGTTGGACATGGCTTTATACGTCAGGCACAGATCGCCTCTGAGCAGGCGATATGCCACTGAGTAGAGCTGGAGTTTCATTAACCAGGCAGCATATGGCATCTGTTTGAGCCCTATGATCCTCTTGGTGAGGTACTTTTGGGGTCTTTCCAGTTGCTGCAGGTGTCTGGTAAGGTACATCCCAAAAGGGGCATTGTACTCAATTATGGGCCTGATGAGGGATGAGTAAAGAGGCACGATGACCTCCCCTGATCTAGATGTGAATCCCTTCATGATTAGGTGGATATAAAATGTTTTTCTAACCACTTTGGTCATGTGGTTGTCAAATGAGAGATTGCTATCAACTTGGGTCCCCAGGTCCCTAATTACTTCTTCTGTACTTAATGGATTACCACCTATGTGGTAATTTGTGGGCACTTTGTTTTTGCCAAAGGGGATGACTATACACTTTTTGGCGTTTAGCTTGAGGCCATGGCTCTGGCATCAGTTGTCTGTTTCTATGAGGCCCTTTTGGAGGATGCTTATTTCGGCTGGAGAGTCGATTATGGCGCCCAGTTTGCAGTCATCTGCGAACTTAGTCAGCCACAGTCCTTCTGTGTTGGCCTGTACCTCCAAGAAATATATACCGAACAAGAGAGGTCCCAGGACTGAGCCTTGTGAGATGCCACTTGTAACTGGTTTGGAGTCTGACATGGCTCCAGCAATTCTAACCATGTGGGTTCTGTCCTTGAGCCAGTTTGCAACCCATCTAGTGACATAGGGGTTTATATTTAAGCTGGTTAGCTTATCTATAATGCCAGTGGGTATTGTATCGAAGGCTTTGCGAGGTCCAGGTAGGCTGTGTGGACCACCTTCCCTCGTCAATGGCCTTGGTGACTGTTTCAAAGAAATCAACCAGGTTTAAGAGGCAGGATCTGCCCTTAACAAAGCCGAACTGGGTAGGATCCAGTGTCTGTAGGTCCCCAATATCTTTATTTATGAGGTCCATGAGGATCCTTTCCATAGCTTTGCAGACCAAGCTAGTCAGGCTTATGGGATAGTTTCCAGGATCCGTTGAGGCACCACCTTTGTGGAGAGGGACCACTGTTGCTGTACGCCACTCTTTGGGTACATATCCTGTAGTAAGGCTGAGATTGAACAGTAGTTTTATGTTTGGGTTTAGCTCTTCTTGGAGTTCATGTAGGGCGCAGCCGGGACACCGTCTGGTCCCATTGATGCTGTGTTTTGCTTTGGAGGGCAGCTCTTACCTGAGCATCTGAGATGTCAGGGGCAGCACTCTGCTGGGATAAATTTTGCCCTTTGGTGGGAGGGGAGAAGTTTGCGCTGAACCTGTCAGCTAGGATGTTGGCAATGTCTGTGGGTTCGGTGTATTTTTTGTCATTTTGGACTAATTCTGAGCATATCTGGGAATTCCCACCCAGGTTCCTAACATAACTAAAGAAAGCCTTGTGATTATCCTTAGTGTCCTGTGCAATTTTTCTCTCAAAGCTGGCCTTAGACGGGGAAAATGACATATACCCTGCCAGTACCATTTCCAATTAAATTATATTTGTCAGCCTGATTATTTACAGATGTGATGTTTTGGCAATTTGGTCTTGATGGAATTACGTAGGCCAAAATGAGTTCTCTGCAAAATTAAGTACATCTATGTGAACAGCATTCTCTGTGTATTGCATCAACACAAAAGCCTCTGTGTGTGTGTGTGTGTGTGTGTGTGTGTGTGTTATTCACAAACATTTGGTGTGTGCCACCCAGTACACTTACCATTGTACACTACAGAAGAGCTGCTTACATCAGCCACCATGCACTCACTTGTATAGCCCCCCAACCTACCAGCCATGTGGCACATGCAGTAACTGCTATACAGACCTGTTACTTGTGTTCAGCTGCACCCGGGATATGACACAGTCAATGTGTTACCACAGTGCCACACCCCTTGTAGGAAAGGACAGCAGACCAACATCCTCCTGACACACAGACACCTAGAACACAAACAGAATACATTATGGAGACAACATTCAGTGTTAATAACAGCAATAATGCATCATGGCTGGACAGCTAGAGACCCTGATGTGTAAGCATTAAACATTCCAGCTGACAACACTTTAACCAGCATTACATTGCTAAACTTTAGTACATTCACCCTGAGCATCAGAACCATATTAGCATGTCCCTGCATCAATGGTATGGATGACAGGGATGTGGCACAGGTATCATCATATGCACAGGGTATGGTGTGGGTTTGCCAGAGGCCTAGGCTGAGCCATTTGATTGACATCATGTGTGTAGGTTAAGGGCTTGTTTATTAAATGGCCTCTGCAGACGTGGTGTGTGTAGGTATGGACATGCCCTAGCTGTGATGGTGATGTGTGTGAGTGTATGGATGCACACAGTTATACCATGTGGCTGCCCTATACAGGGGTATGTTAGACAGCTTCAGACAGTACATGACAGGGTGCACAGTTCACTGTGCCCAGCCACGGGCATGGGAGCTGCGCCTGCCAGGGGTTGCACGGGCACCATCAGGCAGAAGCCAAGATATGGTACTCTCCACTGACGATGACAATTGCCTGCTGGATCCGCATTCTTGTTGGGAATGGCCAGCACCACATGTATGTGGCCTGCTGCATTGTGATGTAGGCAGCACCCCCAGCTGCAGTGCTGGTCCTGGTACTGCCACTATAGGAGCAGGAGTGAGATGTTCCACGTCCACGTAGACCTCCACCTGTTGGTGTTGCTGACCTACATCCATGTGGCCGATGCCCTACTCCCACCACATGCTCTACCACAGACACCACACGGTCAAGGATTCCCCACCATCTCACCCAACCGTCTCTCCATGACCTCTGCAAAATAACGGTGGGCATCTGCATGACCACAAATGTAGTCATGTACAGCAGGAAGAGTAGCCCTCTGCAGCCTCAGACCATCTCTGGTGTAATGTTCCATACATGCCTGTGCATCCATGATGGCCCAAAAAATGCTTCTGGTGACACCTGCTTTGGCAATTCTGCCAGGGGCATGATGGCCACCAGCCCTCCTACGAGCTACCTACCATCTACCTTTGTGGGACCTCGCCGGTCATCCGGCTATGGCTGCTGTGTACAGACACACTTCCCATAGTCACCACACTTTCCTGTCCCATGCCACCACCCACCAACTGTCCTTCATCTATGGCCACTGGTGATGAGGTATGTGTGGGCATTGTGATTGTGTGCAGGGATGGGGTGGATAAACGTGGGATGCCAACAAATGGCACAGATTCATCTCCTGACAACCCTGCCTGTGCCTCACTATGCCTATAATCAGTGTCAGAGTCTGTATTGACACTACGATCAGTTTGCCTGCAGGAGGGACCCTGACCCACCTCGCCACCTGTGAGGGGCAGACAAAAAAATTAAATTAAGACCTGTACATGATGGTTTACTTCTACACACACACACACACACACACACACACACACACACACACACACACACACACACACACACACACACACACACACACACACACACACACACTTACAGGTGAGGTGGCACAAATATATTACACAGACCTCTCATTACCCAACAGTTGATATGCATGACATATGGCACTCAACAGTATGCACTGCAGCCATTCATAATCCTTGTTACCAATAATATACATCTCTGTGATGCATGAGTTGTGTTAGTAGGTGATGACCCTTCCCCTGGAACATACTGCACCCATGTACACATTATTGCTGTGCACTTGTACAGCACACTGGCATGTACTGTGCATCATACCTCACAAGTGCACACACCATTGCTGAATGTGTAGATGTATGGCAGTTATGTTTGCTCTGTTGCTAACAGCTCCTATGTGTTAGCCTGACACATAACTGGGATGATATGAGGACTGATGTCAGTAATTAATGCCTGACCTTTGATTTGCAGATCTCATCATCAGCAGTGCATGTATGTGCAATAATATCCTGTTACAATGACAACCTTCAAAGCTTATGGATATGAGGAGTGTACACACCCCTGTTGACATGCCAGCCTCTTCTATTATATGCAGTGGGGCCATAATACTGCATTTGATAACATTACACACACCTGATATGTGACATATGACCTGTGCAATCCAATGCAGTATCAAACAAATCTGTTAGTCGTGGAGATGCTGAATGAGATGCATACAATATGTGGGTTGCATAAGTGTGCACACCGTTAAAACAATGGTTTGTTGAAGCACCTGTTAAGTGAACTACAGCAATCACTATTTCTGGAAGGGGTATACTAGCATGGCCCATCTTTACTTGACATTATTTGGTCTGTCTGCCCTAGAAAGGTACTCCAACTCTGCCAGATTGCAAGGTCAGCTCATGTGCACAGTTCTTGGAGGTCACACAGTGGTTACACTATTGCTGTAGAGTCTGGGTTATGTCTGGCACAATTTATAAACTTGACTGTGTTCAGATGCAGGCATTTTTAGCTAGCTTTGGATGTATGCTTCAGTTCACTGTTGTGTTTGAAGCTGACACTCCTCCCCATCCTCAGCCTTATTGCAGATGCCTGACAGCTATGGGCCACACATGAGTGTTATTTTGCAGTGTTCCAAATTCCACCCACCATGTCTACCTGCCTAGTTCCAGCTAGTGAACAGCAACCCTAAAGATGTACACTGGCATGTGGATGGTGGCCCTGAGGTGGAGTGAGGTGTTTCTTGTGCACCACACGTATCTTTATGAATACTGGCTGTAGGTTTGAGCCTTGGTCTCATGACACCATTACACATTGCAACACATGCCTTTGGGAGACTTGATGTTATGCTTATGCTACCTGTACAGAGCCCTGGATGATGTTTCATGCAGGATGAACCTTCCGTCTGATTACCCTAACCCATAGGCCACACTTATGCAGAATTCAGGCGATTGTCGACACAGGTAGTACACAGGCAGTACTTGCCAGACATTCCTGCAACTCCCTCAGTGTTGCTGCATGTCTATGGGCAGCCTCCATGATTAGTTTGCAACATGTTTTGTCATCTGTTTTGGATGGGCATCTGTTTCTTTTCTACATCACTGTTGCCCCATATTTAATACACCTCTAGATCACTGTCTGCACTATTTGCCATGGTATATGCAATGGTGAGGTAAGGTTACTTTTCCCATTCTTGACTGCTACCTTTCAGATATGGGATCCATTTCATGCTTTGCAAGATGTGTGCAAGCCATGGCTGTATCTATTGCAGGTGACTGGGCAAATGTCATGGATATACTTCTTGGGCAAGAGACCATTACTTGGTGAGACATTGAGGCCCTGTACTTGATAGCAGGTGTGTACTCAAGAAGAGTGAATGCTGTCGGTACATCACAATCTGCCTCCACAATATGTTATTTGGAGTGTGTGCACACATATGCTTCCAGTGTTTTGTAAGGTTTGTATACCCCATATGTATTGTCCTAACATAGGATTCTATATTACACATTCATTGCTCATGTTAGGATCATATTACAGGTTGTAAAAGGTGTGGAATGTGTTATTGTGGTCTGCCGTTGTATATATCAGGAACAGTTGCCACTGTAATAGTAGTGTATACACTGTTGCATCCACTGTATAAGGGTAATGTTTCATACATATCCCTATTGTAGGCCATTTGTCCCACCATTTTATTTATCTCTGTCCACACATCTTGCACTGACAGGTTGTGAGGTATACTGCAGGAATTTTACATACACTTCAGATATGTTACCATGGTAACCACTGTGATGCAGTGCAGTTAACACCAACAAAAATGAATATGTACAGCATGCATTATGGGTAGGTGTGTTAAATGTGTGCATGGCAAATAGCATGGCCTTAACATGGCCGGTGTATTTTCAAACCTCAACAAAACAACTCCATACTCACCAGCTACAGGTTGCTGTCCCAGTTGTATACCAGAGGGACCTAAATAGTTGTGGGAGAGAAGTAATGTCAGTAGCCACACCTGTGGCATTGGTACAGCATGGAAGGAGCATTTCAGCACATTAACAGCACAAACCCCAATACTAAGGATTATGCACATCTGTGCATTACTACACTCCAGCAACAGACTATCTTATCTGACATATGCATGTAGATACCTTACAGATAAAAATAGATAAGCAACAGTCTTCTAGAAATGTGCACTGGAGCCTTACATGCACTCTCCTCATCCATTGTATGGGTGGCACCCACCTACACAATTCTGTCTTCGGCTTCATGGCTTGTCTGGCAGGTGGGTGCCCCAAGGCTGGTGAGGAGCTCCTCAGTATGTGTCAGTGGGGGCTGGATGGCTTGACCCCCCACCTGTGAATAGCCGGTTCCTCACAATGGCAGCAGGCCACTGATGGGCGTGGCGGATGAGGTCAGTGCAACGATGCCGCACTTGCTCATAATTTTGGCTGTGCAGACCGACATCATTCACCCTGTGGA